>NW_013657635.1:57240-139995 GCF_000142905.1 Thecamonas trahens ATCC 50062
GGAGCAAGAGTTGGGCTGATCGGTGGGGGTGGATCGGCGGAGGAGGATCTGTGGTGTGGTTGGAGTTGGGCGCGGTCGGGTGGTTGGTCGGGCTGTCGATTGGCGAGCGGACGGTTGTTGGCGGCAGGCGAGCGATGGGCGGCAAACGATGGCAAGCGGTTGATGTGAGTGGCGAGGAGCAAGAGTTGGGCTGATCGGTGGGGGTGGATCGGCGGAGGAGGATCTGTGGTGTGGTTGGAGTTGGGCGCGGTCGGGTGGTTGGTCGGGCTGTCGATTGGCGAGCGGACGGTTGTTGGCGGCAGGCGAGGCGGGAGGTGGGCTGATCGGTGGGAGCTAGTTAGACAGTGGGCGGGTGGGTAGAGTGTACTTGGGGATCGCCAACAACTGGCTACATGGCCGATGCCGCACGGCGGGAGGACGATGATGATGAGGCCTTACGGATCTTCTTCACCTTGCGCTTCTTCGTCCGCTTGCCCTTGCTGCTGCTCTTCGGCGACAAGTTTGAGGCGCCGGCATCGCCATCGGCTTCGATGTCGTCGTCCGAGACAGAGTGTTCCATCGACGGCCGCCGCTGCCGCGGCGCGTACTTGGCCGTCCACGCGTGAAGCTTGTCCAGCTCGACATCGCCGACCGAGGGGCGGATGTGTGAGAGGCCCTGCTCAAAGGCGTCGAGGGTGATGGCTGGAACAACAAGCTCAGTCGGATCTTCCATCTCGAACAACGACATGGGGACGGCTCCGGTCTCGCTCGGGTCGCACGCGACGAGGCCGGTCGAGCCATCGTCCTTGGCTACCCGCTTAAAGTGGGTGGCGCGTACGGCGCGGCGGACCGGGACCATGAGCGTGTCGCGGACAAGATTGGCAATGTCCGACCCAGAAAAGCCCGCTGTCGCCATCACGACATCGCGCCACTGCTCCTCGGTCAGGGCCTCGGCCTCGTCGCCCATATGAATGCGGAGCATAGCCCGTCGGACTTCCTCGTCCGGCAGCGGGATGTAGATGCGCTTGTCAAACCGCCGCAGAACAGCCGGATCGAGATCCATTGGCCGGTTGGTGGCCGCGAGGACAAGGACGCCCTCCGAGTCGCGAAGCTCCTGCATGCGGACAAGAACTCGTTCTTGACCCGCCGCGTCGCCGGCCGCTCGTCGTCCTTGCGCTTGCCGGCAAGCGAGTCAACCTCGTCGATAAACACAATGGCCGGCTTGGACTCGAGCGCCATCTTAAACAGCTCGCGGATGAGCTTCTCCGACTCGCCCTGCCACTTGGAGATGATGTCGGCCGACGAGACCGACATGAACGTGGCATCAACCTCGGACGCCACAGCCTTGGCCAGGAACGATTTGCCTGTCCCAGGCGCGCCGTACAGCAGGATCCCCTTCCATGGCCGCCGCTTGGTATCGCCTGAGAACAGCTGCGGGAACTTTGCCGGCATGATAACCGCCTCCTCGATCGCCTGCTTGGCATCGGCAAGGCCGGCCACGTCGGACATCCGCACGTTGGGCTTCTCCACCATCACGATATCGCGCAGCTGCTGCCGCAGCCGCGACACGTACTCGTTGGCCGCCGACGCGCCAGCCACTGCCTCGCTTTGCTTCTTTGCCGACCGCGCCGCACCCGCAGCTGCCAAACTCTTTTTCAGCTCCTCTGCTCGGCCCATGAACTCCGTCACCTTGCCGCGGACAGTAGCCTTGATGCTGGCGTTCTTTTCATCTGTCGATCCGACCGCCGCGTCCGGTCGCACCACCACAGCCCGCCCCCCAACAATTCCCGCCCCCATCTCATCCCATCCAGCGCCAGCCCCATCCCGCCCACACCAAGATCACCACACCCCACACCTCGACGTTAGTCCCTTACATCCACATCACACGACTCTGCTCTCCGCACGCCAACCAAACTGCAGCAATAATTCAATCATGCCCTACTTGCCCGACCATCAGTCGACGAGCCTGACAACGGGCCGAGCCAACTCCCGCCACTCACCACACAGCATCGACGACATACGCTTCAATCCTGTGAGCAAGGCAGTCAGTCCATGTACATAGGCATCCAGAGCACCTTTGCTATCCCCAGAACCATCCAACTCGACCCTCTTTGCAGGTGCTTGGCTCCGCGCTCGTAAAAGTCCGAGACAGGCATGCGTCGAGCGAGCGACAAGTGGTACCGCGACTGCTGTGAGGCGACTGATGCGAGGCACGAACACGCGCGGCTCTCGATTTGGGTGTACGCAAGCTTACGATGAGTGCTCATGTACATGCGGATCACCTTGCCAATCGGCACGATGTTCGCCACTCAAGATCAGCGCAGTAGAGGCGAAGAAATCTCGCTCTCGCAGGTAGCCGAGAGTAATAGCTCGCTCGCGCTCTCCGATCACAGGCTCAGCCTTTAGCCTCAGCGTCGGCCACGGCCTCCGCCCAAAGAAACACATACTTTACCATTCTTCCACACTCGCGAGCTCGGTGACGCAAAGCGTGAGCATCGAGTTGTGGACAAAGCCGTAAAGGTACGCCGTTTCGCCATCACCGACCGATGAGACCAGCGAGAGCGCTGCATCGAGCCTCCTGGTATCGGTACAGTCTTGCGGGCGGACTGCAATGTGCAGAAAGCCCGAGGCGTCGACTACTATTATAAACGCCCCGTCGGCTGCCGCCGATGCGCCCTCAGCCGATACCTGACCGCCATCTTCACGTTGGTGATGCCCAAAGGCAGCGGCAAGGACGGGTCGAGCTTGATATTCAGCATATTTGACCCCGCGAGGAATGGCGCGCAGACCTTCTTGTGCGTCTCGGCATCGCTCTTCTGGCACTTGCGCGTGCAGTAGACTATGTCCTTGCACCGTGCACACCGCAAGTTCGATGGCTTCTTTCCACACACCGAGCACGACGCCAGAGGCTCATCGCCCGTCGGCCGCCCCAAGTCAACTGCACACACCGTGTCTGTCACGCTGCTGCCGCTGTCGATGCTGTCGGCTGCAGTTGTTGTCTTGACTTCGCTACTTGTCGAGGCCTCGGTCGCTGCCTCTGAAGGTAGGGCTGACCTCGCTGCGCTCACCTCGCCCGGCGCCACAAACGACGGTGCCCACTCGCCGCTTACACCATCCATCATCTCTGCTCTCGTCTCCTCACTCACCAGCGCACCATTGGCTTGCAGCAGCCGCACCAACCCGAGGATGTTCTCTGCCGACGCGACCGTCGTCGACGGCCGCGAGAAAGACCGCAACACTGCGTCTTGGATCGCCTCGGCCTTGGCACCGTGCTCATCCTCACTTGCTATGCTCAAGTACCGGACTAGAATCAGCGGAGCGTTGCCTTCCAGTCCGGGCCAAATCCGAACCGACACCAGCTCTACCGCCAAGCCGATCGAGTTGTCGGGCGTGTGGAAGAGGTGGAGGTAGAACGGGGCAGGTCTCATGGCCGATACCTTGGATGCCGCGTGCGGAAATCGCATCCGCCACGCTTCCATTCGCTCAAATCCTCCAGCTAACAAGATGTCAAGATACTTGAACTCAAACTTGAGCGTCTCCTTGCCCACCTCTGATGGCTTGCTGATCAATGTCCGCTCCGCGAGGGTAAACTCGTCCAAAAGGCTTGCGTCACTCTGCTCGCATCGACCTTCTTTCCGCTCGACGACCACCGCTCGAGCTCAATTCCGTCGACAACAGCTCTGTTGACCACAGCCATTCTCACGACTTGCCACCTCCACAAGTGACCACACTCTAGCCTTCGGTCCTGGCGAGGTGGTGCGAGAGAGAGAGCGAGAGAGAGAGAGTGGTGCTCGACCAAGTGAGTGGCATGTCGCTGCCATTGATAAAGTGAATGTGATCCTGTATTGATTGTGCCGAACGCCGGTTGGTGGCCCGAGGCGGTCACGAACGAGTCGCGCCTCGAGCCAACCGACGGCTGACACGAGTGGCAGTGAGAGCACGACGGGGGAAGCAGAGCACAAGACGCCTGGAGCACACCTCGCTCACAACAGCTAATCGCGCGTGTGTGTGTGTGCGTGTGTGTAGAGCAAGGTTATGACCTCCCCGTCACTCTACTTTGACTTGCATGACCCTCGGCCACCATTCGCTACCGACTTTGAACCTGTGCCTCGACGACGACATGAACACGCTCATGAAGTAGGTGATGCAGCCCATACCCTACCTCATGCACCTCCGCCTACCATTCAAAGTACTCTGAGTGGTGAAAATACTCGTATGGCTGATCATCTCATTCGTATGGCACCCATTCTTCGGTCGGATGCCTTCTCCCACAAACGTCTGACAAACGAAGAAGCCGCTCGATGGCATCGTCCTGGGCAAGCTACTCCTCCAGCTCCAGGCCTTGTCCTCGATCCGCTCGTCTCACACTCGCCGGCCTCGTCTCTGTCAACCGCCTCGCATTCTACAGCTTCTGCTGCGTACTCGGTCGGGACAAAGGCTGTGACTCTGCCGCATGAACGCGAGCGCGCAGCGGCCCAGATCGGCTCGCCTTCGGTTCTCAACGACAAGGTCAAGCCACACATGCGCGATACGGCATCTTTTGTCCGCAAGCGTAACGCAAGCTCGCCGTATCGTAAGCGTGCGCCCAAAGCTGTGCATCGCGTCCTCCATCCCCAGGACGTCCGTGTCCATGCAGACGCCGCTCGCGCCCGCACGGCAGACTCGCCCATGTCCGCCTACTCGGAGTCCGATCGCGCCGCCATCGTGGCCATTCAAGCTGCTCGTCAGGCAAAGGCATATGCGCTCCAAGTCGGCGTCATCTTTCGCGACGTAGAGACCGCCGCAGTCGCCGGCTCGGCCCTTGCCACCAACTTTCAGTCCGAGCTCAACTTTAAGGACGAGAAGGCCAAGGCCAAGGCCCACCGCGCCCGGTCCACCTCGCTGCGCTCTCTGGCGGGTCCGCTGGAGACAGCCTCTGTGGCCGATACTACTGCAGCTACTGGAGATGCCGCAGGTGCCGGCACGTCGCGAGTGGACGATGCCGCCCAGCCTCCGTCGGCCAAGCCGTCGCGTCCGTCGACCGACCGCCAGGTGCACCACGACGGGCCAGCGGTCGAGGCTAGCGAGCCCGGTTCGCCGGCCGTGCCCGAAGCTGACTATGCCTGTGAATCGGAGCTCTCGGCAGGCTCGGCGAGCTCGATCGCGCTGCGTGAGACTGTGGAGGAGCTCGGTGGCGATTCAGCGAGCTCCGATGTCGCGCCGCCAAGGCCGACAGTCACACCGCCGCCGCAGGTGCCCGCAGAGCCGCAAGCAGACACCGTCAGTACCAGCTCTGTGCCGCGGTTTGGCCGCCGCCGCCGCCACCGCCGCAGGCAGCGGTCGGCTGAACCAGCGCCGGCCGAGCCGGCGGTCTCTCCTCACGCAGCCGCGCCGCCGGCTCCCGCGGCAATCGAGCCCAGTCCGCCGCCCATTCTACGAGCACAGACCAAGGCCGACTACGCGCTCCGGCTGCTGCACCAAGCCTCGCAGTCCCATGATGGCGTCCACGTTCTCCTCTCCCTGGCGGTGGTGGCGGACAAGGTGTTCTTTGGCTTTGCACACGACGCGCGGGTTCGAACGCTGGCGCTCGCGCCGGGCCAGTGGGCGCCGATGCAGGAGAGGCCGGTTAAGGTTCGCAAGCTTGCCTCTCACGAGCGGACGGGAAACAACGCGGTGCCGACGATTGCGGCACTGGGCCAGCCGGAGCCGCTGGTGGTCACGGGCGCCTTTGACGGCTCGGTCCTCGCCTTTGGCCTCCGCTCGCGAACCAAGCGTCGGCTTGATGGCGCGACCGATGCCGTGCTGACGGTTGCGGTGGGCGCTGAGCTCATCGCCTCGGGTTCGGCCGACATGGGCGTCAACGTTTACACTGCGTCGTCAGGCGCGCCGCTCTGTCGGCTCAAGTCGCACACCTCGTACGTGCGGTCAGTAGCCATCGTCCACTCGCGGGTGATCTCGGTCTCGGACGAGTCGGGCGCTCAGCTGTGGGACGTGAGCACGCCGACGGCACCGTGGCTGGTGGCAGTCCTCCATGAGGACGGCTTTCCGCGCGCAGTCCAGGCCGTGGCGCTCGAGTCAGCCGAAATGGTCGCCCTTGTCTACGCCAACGGCTCGGTCCGGATCTGGACGGTCGACACGCAGCTGGTAGTCCTCACGCTCCACCACACCGCACCGGTGGCCGACATGGCGTGGGACGCGGTCACCGCGGCTGTCCTCACCACCGACGGCTCGCTGGTGCTGTGGGACGTTGCCGACGCCGTCGCCTCGCGGGCCTCCGAGTCGCCGTGGGCCACCAACAAGTACTCGGGCGTGCTCGGGACGCTCACACTCCCGACTGGAACCGGCAAGCCGCAGGCTGTTGCTCTCGACGAGACCAGGTTTGTTGTCGCCACCGCCGAAGGCGCGCTGCTCATTGCGCCACGCCTCCGGGTCCCGCCATCAAGCCCGCCGCGCCCCGTCTAGTATCGCGAGGAGTAGACCCGGGTGGTGGTGCCCGGCGCGAGCGACGACCGCGAGAACTTGAGCAGAATCGACTCGAGCTTGGTCCCCTCGGGCGTGATCGGCTGGAGGTACGGCTCGAGCTGGGCACGAGTCCAGTGCTGCTGGGCGGTAAAGAGAGCATCGAACCGCGGCAGCGCCGCCTCGGGCAGGGTGTGCTCTTCAAACAGCCGGATCCGCGAGTTGCCTGCCGGCTTCAGCGCGTTTGTCATCGACACCGCCTCGCCGGGGCGGTCACCACCGCCGTGCCGTACAGCGTGGCGAGGTCGACCGCAGCATGAAAGTCGACCGGCACCGTGCTACGCCATGCCGCGAGAAACTCGGAGAGGACCCAGTCCGAGGTCGCCAGCCGCAGCAGCTCCACGCCCTTGAATCGCGCCACCTTGCCCGCCGACAACACTAGCGACCCGTCATCGCGCTCATCGGTAAAGAGAAGACAAACGTGCTCGAGCGCAACCGGGTTGTACTCGGGTGCCGCAGCAAGGACGGTTCGGATGTCCAGCGGGTCGATGGTGAGCTCGGTGCCCAGCTCGTCGGCCACCGTGATAACCAGGTCGAGGAGGGTGGCGGTGTACTCGGGCGCAAGCGTTCGCCACTTGCCGTCCATCTCAACAGCGCCAAGCTCCGCGAGAGCCACAAACAGCTCGGCCTCGGAAGCTTGCACAGCATCGAGGAGCTGTTCGGTGGAGAAGAGAGCGTCGACGTCGCCGATGCCGCCGCTGCCGGCGGTCGCCTCTTCCAGCTCGGCGCCTGCGTACGCCGCAGCCTTGAGCAGCTCCCTCAGTCGGCGGGTCTTGGGCGTTGTTCTTGTCAGTTCGTAGTACTCGAACAGCGTGTTGGTGATGTACCGCGCCAATCGCGCATCGCCATCGTTGCCGACGTCTTCGCCAACCGCCTCCACCTCGCCTTCGGGGAGGAGCTCGCTCCCGGCCTCGGGCACGATCAGCATCGAGTTGGTCGTCTCGGCAATGCGGACAGAGTACGACTCGCTCTCAGTCGTCAGAACGACATGATCAGACTCGTTGCCCACAAAGGTGAGCCTTTGATCATTCCAATGGTGTGTGTTGCGTAAGGATTCTACCGGGTGAGTGGCGGAAAAGGGCGTGAACATGGGGAGGCTTCGGGGAGAGGGGCTCCCAGACGAGCAGCGTGACGGAAAGAGAGAACAAAACAAGAGACAGATGTGGACATAGTAGTATATGAGGTGCAGGTGTGGGTGGCGAGGTAAAAATATGTAATGGCTGTGGGTGGGGAGAGGAAACAGGCGAGAGCGGGCAGCAAAAGGTCGTCAAAGGAAAACACGACATTGGCGACGTACTTGGTCTCCTCCCTCAGCACAGCCTCTAGCAACTCTTCTGGAAGCTGCATGAGATGGATACCCTCCATACTTGCCCTCCCATACAACGAAGAGTACGTCAGGTCCACACACGACATGTCGAGCTTCTAAGTAGAGTGGTGTGCCGCTGTTGCTACCGAGAGCCGCTGCCGCTGCCGAGAGCCCCACGCCGTGCGCCGTGGCCTCGGCTGGCTACAGAGCTGCCAATCACTTGCGCTCGTCGACCGACACTTGGGCCGGACAAGACGAAGGCGAACTGCAGCGTCTCCTTACTTTAGCGAGCCACCTACTTTAGCGAGCCACCGAGGAGAGTGGAGGAGGAGGATGGTGTGTATAAGCCGCGGACAAGTTTGCGTCATCATGGTCGTCGGCAACCGTCTCTGAGGCCGAGGCGGTCGCGGAGAAGATCGGGGCGGGGAGCTGGCCTCGACTGGGCTGAGGAGATGAGGCCCAGAGGAGGCGTGGTGGTGGGCATGGCTGATGGCATCTTTGAACGCATGCAGCAGATTCTGCGGAAGAGAGCGGCGGCTGGTGATGGCCCTACTGTCGTGGCAGGGGCTGGGGCTGGGGCAGCTGGGGCTGGACTCGGGACTGATCGTCAGGCTGTCGTGGCAGGAGCTGAGGCTGGGGCTGAGGCTGGAGCTGGGGCAGCTGGGGCTGGACTCGGGACTGATCGTCAGGCTGTCGTGGCAGGAGCTGAGGCAGGGGCTGAGGCTGGGGCTGGGACAGCTGGGGCTGGACCCGGGACTGATCGTCAGGCTGTCGTGGCAGGAGCTGAGGCAGGGGCTGAGGCTGGGGCTGGGACAGCTGGGGCTGGACCCGGGACTGATCGTCAGGCTGTCGTGGCAGAGGCTGGGGCTGAGGCTGGGGCTGGGACAGCTGGGGCTGGACCCGGGACTGATCGTCAGGCTGTCGTGGCAGGAGCTGAGGCTGGGGCTGAGGCTGGGGCTGGACCCGGGACTGATCGTCAGGCTGTCGTGGCAGGGCTGAGGCCGATCCTAGTGAGGCTGTGTCTGCGGCTACGGCTGGGGCTAACCCTGGTCACCCCGCCCAAACAGAGACTGGCACGACTGGGGCTGCCAAGCGCCGCCGCACGGCAGACAACGATGACAAGTCAGCTCCACGGCGCAAGAAGCCTGTGCCGCTGCGTTCCAAGATCTCCACATCGAACGGCAAGCGGGTGATCACTTTAGGCGAGGGCGGGCTGTGGGGTGCTCTTGCCCGCGAAGACCGTGCCGACGAACGAGCCGCCAAGCAGGCGCTTGCTTCGGTCTTCCCGGACCTCTCACCGTTTGAGCTCGCCGAGATTGCTCGCTTTGCCACCAACATGTCTACATCCTCCGCTCCGCCGCCGACCGACGACGCCATCGACGCCCGGCTCCGCGCCCTCCGCCGCGCCGAGCCGGCCGTTCGCAAGCGCGAGAACCACAAGTGGCGGACTGTCCGTGGCCGCTTCCAGTCGCGCATTCCCAGGACGGCCCGGAATCCGGACGGCTTTCTCCCACCAAGCGCGTGGAAGGCCTTTATCGGCATCGCCGCCCAGTACGAGGCTCAGTTCTTCGACTTTTTCACCTCCAAGTTTACCTGCCGTGGCTCGTTCTTTGCCCCCGGCGCGCCGTGCCCGGCCAACGCCGCAGTCGACTTTCTCTACGCCACGCCGGCCCAGCGCGCGTCGTTCACGCTCGACCATACCGTCGAAGTCCACCTGATCCTCAAGCACTGGCGCCATCGCGTCGAGGCCGAGGCTTGGCTCGATCTTCCGCCGCGCCACCGCGACTGGGACATGCGCTTCTATGCCTTTCTCCTCCTTGGCCTCCGCCCTCAGTCGTTTGCGGGCGTTACCTACGAGCCCAACCTCGTCGGCCGCTGCTCGTTTTGCGACTCGACAAAGGCCCACGGCCTGCTACTCCCGCCGTTCCCACCGCTCCCATCGCTCCATCCGCAAGATCCGTCGCTTTGATGTGGGGGAAAACGGCTACGATCAAAATGCCAGCGACAAGACCTTGGTGGTGCTAAACGTGGTGCGCTACTGTGTCTTACGCAGCCACGTCACCGGCCCACACGTCCGACTCAATGCCGCACTCGTTCGAGCCACGCTTGATCTTGAACATGCCCTGCAGGTCCGACGAGGCACCCGACGGCCACGACGTGCCCCACGAGTTCTGGATGAGCCAGTACGGGACGCCGTTCTCCTCACCAAAGCCGATAGCCATCACTGCGTGCCCGCCAAGCATCGAACCAGTCTTGTGCTGGTACACGCCGCCGGTGTAGTGCATAAAGTCCTCGTACACCTTGAACGCAACCTGGACCGGGCCGTTGTTGACAATCTCCTCCGCGATAGCGTCGTCGCGCCCAAAGAGCTCGTTGATGTGACGCGCATGAACAGCCTTGACCCGCTTGATGGGCGAGCCGTCAGCGCAGTGCGACGGGCAAGAGCCGGTCGTCCCGTTGCCCGACGTGTACGGGAGGCACTCCCACGACGTCACGCCCTGCTTCTCCACGAAGCTCCACGCCCGGTTGAGGATCCCACCCTGGCATCCGTAGTTGGTGTAGTCGCATGAGACCAGGTCCTGAGGCGAGAGCACCTCATCCTTGAGGCCCTGGATGCACATCCGGTTCTGTCCTCGCAACAATCGTCGTATGAGAGCGTGGTGAGTGGCGCTACGCAGGGGGGGGGGGGGAGGGGGGAGTTGGAAGCGGGGCGCGGAAAAAAAGGCAAGTGCCTTGTCACGGTACTTACCGTCATGACCTCGGTGAGCGAGAACGCCCAGCACGAGCCGCACTGCGCCTGGTTGAGGACCGGGTGCATGCACTTGGGCCACTTCTTGCGAGCGTCAAACGAGGTCGGGAGCTTGGCCTTGCGCGCCGCAGCCTTCTGCGCCATTGCAGCAGCTGCGTCGGGGCCGATCATGGAGAGCGGCTCGGGCGTAAACTCCGAGACACCGAGGAGGCCCTTGACCTCATCGATCGTCTTGCCCTCGAAGAACGAGTTGACACCGGCCGTCCACGTCGACGCAGGGTCGTTGTTCACTGCCGAAATAATGTCCTGCTCACCGAAACGCGCCTCTTGTCGTCTGTGAGTCTCGCTCGCTCCCCGCCCCATCTACCAACTCTTGCGCGTCTTGCTGCCAACGTACATGGTTGATCGCAGACCGCGATGCGAGCGTCGCAGTGGCAAGCAAGGCCAGCAGAACCAAAACCTTGAGCTCCATCACTGAGGTGTGGAGTACTTGAGTGTATTGACGACGGAAGAGGCTCAATTGTGCTTCAATATCGCCGGCTTTTTGTGGCGAACGGACATGACAAAGTCACGCGACGATGTTTTCATTGGCAACACCACCGGCAAGTCACACGCAGTCCCGCCCACAGCCTTGTACAAGGCTTCTCCGCGCTGACAGGGCATCTAGGATGTATTCCGCGTGGCATCGGAATAGCAAGCAGTTGCCCGCACCCATCTCGCGCCACACAGCTGCTTGCGCTTCCTTTGCAAGCATTGATCATGGAGTACACGTTGTGGCGCACGGTCAACGTGGCGCAGAAAATTGGCTGGCGGGCGCGGCCCATGTGACCCGGGCAGAGAGGGTTGGTGAGAGCACGTGACAAGGGTACCGGTGGTTTATCGTGGGACAAAACCTCAGATCGGGTCGGCCCAGAGGGCGATGGTGGCGGCAAAGCCACGGGCGGTGACCTCAAAGTGCTCGGGCTCAAGAGCGGACGGTAGGTCCTTAGAGGTGTGGTAGTAGGGGTAGGCCGAGGCAGTGACGGCCGACTCAAAGAAGCCGACAGCGGGGTAGCCCTCGTTGTAGAAGGAGATGTAGTCGGAGCAGCACGAGTTGGAGAAGGCGGTGGTGGTGCCAGGGACGTAGAGGGTGGTGATGGTCTGAGCGAGCGAGACGGCCCACGGCGTGACCGACTTGTCCTTGAAGCCGACAACATGGGTGTCGCCCTCGGGTGCCCAGCCGAGCATGTCTGCGTTGACGGCCATGACAACATTGTCGCCGCGGGCCTTGATGGCCTTGGCGTAGGCCTCGGAGCCGAGGAGGCCCTGCTCCTCGCCAGACACCGAGACAAGGCGGATGGTGCAAGCATAGCCCGCAGCGTGGCTGGTGAGCGCGCGTGCCATGTTGAGCAGGGCAGCGGTGCCGGAGCCGTTGTCGTCGGCGCCGGGCGCGCGGGTCGAGTCGTCGGCCCGCGAGTCGTAATGCGCGACGGCGACGACGATGGCTTCCGGATCGGTCTTGCCCGGAAGCTCGGCAATGACGTTGTCCGAGTAGCCCTCCTTGTACGGCTGGCGGGTGACGGTCCAGCCGGCCTGGGTGTACCACAGCTCGAGCAAGTCGGCAGCGTCCAACGCGCCCGGGCTAGTCGAGACTCGCGAGTAGATGGCCGAGAGCGCTTCAACGTTGGCCATCAGCTCGTCTGCGGTCATGGCGGCCACAACCTCTGCCACCTTCGGGTTGATCTCGGACGCGCCAGCTGCAAAGCTCTTGATCCACTCGGGCGCCGAGTCCGGCACGACCGAGCCCTGCGCAGAGACCGGAACCGGCACATCCCTCACCTTGCGCATGCCGACCTCAACAGCACCCGAGTTCAACTCCAACACAAGCTCGGCATTGTTCTCTTTGACCAGCTCGACACAGTCCGCGAGGCGAGGTCCGATCACAGCAACCACGTGGGGCGAGAGAACGGTGACATCGAGCGATGAACGATGACGATCATGGCGATGATGATCAGACGGAGAAGAATGGCGACGAGTCGAGCAGAGCGAATGGAGCGAGTCGAGAATGATGGACGAGTTATCGATGGGAATGGAGGAGAGCGAGTCGAGGATGATGAGGTCGTCGGCCGAGACCGGGAGAGGGCTGAGGAGAGCAGTGTGGTGGCCATGAGGGCCATACACGCCAAGAAGATCCTCATTGACGACGGTAGAGGACGAGAGTGTGTGGAACATGTGTCCCTCGGCACAGGCAATGGCCATAAGCGCCAAAATGGTGATGCCTACCGCTCCCACTGACGCCACAGTCATCATGGCTTCAAGTCACGTGATGCCGTCGGTCGCCGGTCGTCGGTCGTCGGTCGTCGGTACGCCCAGCAGGCGGTCTCCCTCCCACCACCCGATAACGACGAACAACGTGTTCTCCCTCCCACCACCCGATAACGATGAATCTACGTGTTCTCCCTCCTACCACCCGATAACGATGAATCTACGTGTTCTCCCTCCCACCACCCGATAACGATGAATCTACGTGTTCTCCCTCCCACCACCCGATAACGATGAATCTACGTGTTCTCCCTCCCACCACCCGATAACGATGAATCTACGTGTTCTCCCTCCTACCACCCGATAACGATGAATCTACGTGTTCTCCCTCCCACCACCCGATAACGATGAATCTACGTGTTCTCCCTCCCACCACCCGATAACGATGAATCTACGTGTTCTCCCTCCCACCACCCGATAACGATAAATCTACGTGTTCTCCCTCCTACCACCCGATAACGATGAATCTACGTGTTCTCCCTCCTACCACCCGATAACGATGAATCTACGTGTTCTCCCATCGATTCCCGGACCTGGAGATTCTACACTATTTCTCCCTCTCTCTGCTAGTGCAGTCACAGGGATGCGATAAACAAGTTCGACACCTCTGCCCATCCCCTGTCGTCTCTCCACACCATCGCTTCATCGTCCGAGATGAGCATCGCACACCAGCGATGAGGCAAGTGAGTCAGCCGTCGGGTGGGCCGGCGGCTCTGCGGCGGGCACGACTTGACTCGACTCAGACGCAGCCATGTCGGGGATGGGCAGCTGTGTGAGAACGACGATGCTCCTGCTTGCCATGCTCGGCATGGTGGTTTATGGGCATGTAGTGGACAAGAATATCGTATCGAGAGTGCCTGGCTCGGCTCGGCTCGCCCTCGGCTCATGCTCAAAGCACAGTGAGCCCGCGGTGGCCATGGCTCATTTGGCTCGAATGGCGCCCGATGCCTTTGTTTGGCTCGGCGATGCTGTTTATGGCGACCACAATCCGCTTCCCTTTCTCTGGTTGCCGGCAGACGGCAAGGCTCTCGCTGCCAAGTACTCTGCCTACAAGGCGAATGCCAACTATTCAGCCCTTGTTCGATCGGCTGGTGCTGTCATCGGTGTGTGGGATGATCATGACTACGGCGCAAACGATGGCGATCGCTTCCATCCCTACAGGGACGAGGCAAAGGACGCGTTTCTCGACTTTCTTGACGTTCCGCTCACATCGCCTCGTCGTGCTCGCCAGGGCGTGTACAACGCAGCTCTTGTCCGCCTCAACAACGCCGGCGACTACGTTCTCATCGTCCTGCTCGACGTCCGCTACAACGCGCATCCTTCTGTCGGTCACTACCTCGGCGACGAGCAGTGGGCCTGGCTCGAGGCGCTGCTCCTTGGCGATGGCCTCGCAGCGGTGCTCGGGCCCGATGCCACCCGTGTCCTCACCGTAGTCGGCTCTGGCACCCAGATCCTTGCCATGGAGAAGCCGCTCGCCGAAGGCTGGCATCACGTGCCGGGCGAGCGCCAGCGGCTGCTGGACCTGCTCGTCGCCGCAGGCTCGCCCACCCTTCTCTTCTCGGGCGACATCCACATGGCCGAGGTCATCGGCCCGGTCCATCACTGCACCGACTCGGCTGTGGGCCACTTTCACGACATCACCACCTCGGGCCTCACCCACTCTTGGGGCTCGGCCTTCTGGCTCAAGAAGAGCCTCATCCCCATCGGTCTCCCAGCCTCCAATCGTCTCGGCGGCCACGTGCCCATCCTCCGCCGCAACTACGCCGTGCTTGATTTGGCCATCGACGGCCCAGGCGAGCCCTCTGTCTCGGTCGCCATCCACGACGCTGACTCGGCAGAGACCCTCCTCTCCCTCACCTGGTCCCTCGCCGAGCTCATTCCCACCCCGCGGACGGATGCCTCGGTCTGTGACTCCCCTGTCCCCATCTTCTCCCTCCTTCGCATGGTCTCTGGTATCCAGGCTGCAGGAACCGTCGTCTACTCGCTTTTAGGCCTCGTCATCGCCGCCATGGTCCTCGCCATCGCCAAGCTCTGCCGCTGGTGATAGTTCCCGGGAAATCGGGCCGTGCCCGCTTCTCGCCGCGAGTGCGATCTCGCCAGAACGGAACCGCCTGCTCTCCGCCGCCACCTCTGGCCAACTGTGGTTATTGTTGCTCGCACCGCTACGCATCTCAGCCGCAGTATCGCCGCTATCCCCGCGTCATCTCTCTGGCATGTCCGGTCCGCGGCGCGCCTTTGCCGTTCACCTCGGTTTTGGCTCTCGCTCCGACGACCAAACCTCGGCGCTCTCGACCGCCCACCCGCCGCCAACCGCCTCGTCCCCACTTGCTCTTGTCCTTGATCCACGCCTTGCCCAGAGTGCGAGTGCCCCTAGTGGAGGTGGCCCGTCCATCTCGCCCAATGCGAACCCCGCTTTGATGACCTCGGAGCCGTGGTGGGACTCGTTTCGCGAGAAGGACGGCCATGACGGCGCGTCGGCTGTGCCCAACGGCGCTGATGCCTCGTTCCCGTCTGAGCGGCTCCGCTCGGGCTTCCTCGGCACGCACCTGTCGTCCTCGCCGCAGTCGGGCGGCGGCTCTGGGCGCTCTAACAGCTCCAGCGGATCCGGCGCGGACATCAAGCTCGGAAGGCTGCTCGGATCGGGTGCCTTTGGCTCGGTCTACCAAGGCCTCAACATCCGGACAGGCATCCAGGTGGCAGTCAAAGTTCTCAACAAGCCTGCCGTCGGCGGTGGGCGACGGACGGAGCGCGATGCCGAGCGAGGAAAGGAGCTCGCCAAGCTCAAGAAAGAAGTCGATCTCCTCCGCGAGCTTAATCACGTCAACATCGTCTCATACTTTGGGACGTGGGAGGACGATGTTGCGCTGTACATCATGCTCGACTACGTCGAGGGCGGATCGCTGGCGGCCAAGATCAAGGAGTTTGGCACGCTTCCCGAGCCGCTTGTCGCCTTTTTTATCGCGCAAGTCGTCGAGGGCCTCGCCTTTCTTCACGCCGTCGGCGTCCTCCATCGCGACATCAAGGGTGCCAACATCCTGCTGACCAAGGAAGGTGTGGTCAAGCTCACCGACTTTGGCATCGCCTCGTCGGCCGCACTCGACGCCTCGATGCACTCGGACGTTCTTCGCCAGATGGTCGGTACCCCGTGCTACATCGCACCCGAGGTCATTGCCGGTGAGGGCGCGACGCCCGCGTCGGACGTCTACTCCCTCGCGTGTACCATCGTCGAGATGGTCGCCGGCAAGCCGCCGTTTGCCGACGCCAAGAACCTCCTCCGCATCTGCTACCTCACCGCCACTGCCCCCACCCCCATCCCGGACTCGCTCTCACCGCTCCTGCAAGATCTCCTACGCCAGGCGTTTGTCAAGGACCCTGCACAGCGACTGACGGTGGCAGGGATCCGCGCCCATCCTTGGATGCGCGCCGTCTCGTCCGCGCACACCGCCGCACATGCCGATGCTCCGTCGCAGAAGCCACTTATTGTCGCTGAGGATGCATCCGGAGATGATCCGTGCCACTTACAGCCGAGCCTTGCTGCCCTCGACTCGACCGTCACCACCGCCATCGGCTCTGACCTCGACGCCTACCTTCGATCGCTTGTCATTGCTCGGCCGCACGCGGCAGAGGCTCGCTCGAGCAGCGGAAGCTTCGACGAGGAGAAGACGCTTACCATGAGCATGGCGCTCGGTGAATCGCTTGGTCCGTTGGATCCGTCGGCAGTCTGCCTCGAGGTCAGCTTTCCGGAATCAGAGGTCTCGGCTGCGTCGCAGGCGTCGGCCGCCGCGGCATCGGCTGCTAGCTCCGAGCCCATTCCGCCGGACACCATGTACGCCACCGCGTTTGACGACTCGCTGTCATGGTCGTCAGACGAAGAGTGACATCCATTTATAGTCGGCCCTCCTCGGCTAGCCCATTTATAGTCGGCCCTCCTCGGCTAGCCGCGCCGCAAGTCGGTGTAAACCCGTGCGGCATCACGGCTACTCTAGCATGCCAAAGATGTCCTCGTCGTCGCCGTCGTCGCGTCGCCGTCGTCGGCAGGCGCCTCGGGCGCTGGTGCAGGCACTTCATCGCTGTCGCCAGCGAGAAAGGCGGCAGCGTCGGCAGCTGAGACGGTGGCCTCGGCGCACTCGTCGGAGGAGATGAGCGTGACACGTGCGTCGACAACCGACGCCCACCACTCGGCCTTGCGCCCTGTCGCGTACTTGGCGCGGAGCTTGGGCAGCAGCGCGTTGAACGCGCCGGGCTCCTCCTGGAGAATGCTCATAGCCCGGAGAGCGACGAGGCACTCGAGGGCCTTGGGGTAGTAGGCGGCGCGGAACGAGGTGTCGACAAGGCTCTCGATCATGGCTGCCAACTGGGCAATGGCGGTGTTGACAAGATCCTCGTCGCGGCGCGCGCACATGGCCTCAAAGTCGGCGACCGGATTAACCGAGGTGATTTGCGAGACGGCCTGTGCCAGGATCGAGTCAACCGAGACATCCGCAGCTCCAGTGACACGCGGGCGTTTGGCGAGCGTGCCGTCGCCGGTGAGCAGAGCCGACGAGGCAGCCGCCGAGGAGGCGCCGGATGTGGCGCCGGGAACAGTCGACGATGGACCTGCAACGTCGCTTCCACCGACGCCGACATCGCCGTCAACAGCCCAGAACCGCGCCCGTCGCTTCTTGGTCTTCTCGGCCGGCACGAGCGGGAAGAGCTCCTTGAAGGCGGCCATGGCCGGTGCAGCAGCGGCAAAGAGATTGGCGTCCGGCTGCATGTAGGCCGATATGATCGGGTCGACTGGCGGGAGCGCCGTGTCGTCCGGATGCAGCGCTCGATGTTGAACAACCTGGTAAAAGTACTGCATGACCGGGTTGTAGGTGTTCTCCGGTTTGAGCGCCTCTACAGCCTCGCCGTCCTCGTCCACTTGCGCGGTCATGAGGTCGAGCGAGTCGATGAGCGCCTCAGCGGCGTCGAGCTGCGCCTTGTTGGGCACGTTGCCCTGGATGAGTGAGAGCGAGGCAAAGTCATAGTTGCGCACATCGTCCATGAACGGCAAGTGCGAGTAGTAGAGGCAGAGCCCATCTTCCTCCACCGACGGCCAGCAGAAGCCGAGCCGCGGCGCAGAGTTGTTACGGGCCACAAAGCGAACAAGCATGATGCGGTCGGTCTCGTACAGCGCCATGATCAGCGAGTGGAGCGCCGTCGCCGACTCGGGCGAGTTGGGCGTCGGCACCAGACACGTGATGTTGGACATGTACTGATGGCGGAAGACTTGCTTGGCTGGTGCAAAGCCGAGCACCTTGAGCGCCTTGGGCGCGCAGTACTTGAGCACGCTCTCGTCGATGGCCGAAAACGGCACGATCGACTGGCCGAGACGGAAGCCCTTGCAGATTTTGTCCTTTTCCAGCTCTGTCAAGTCGTCGTCGCTACGACGGTACGAGGTCTGCATCTCGACCTTGCCTTGCGAGTCAGCGCCGGCTTCCAGCGACCGCTTGGTCGCCGATGGGAGTGTGACCCGCATGGTCTTGGTGTACCCATACACGCCGATAGCCATGCCCGGCCCGACGTCGAGCGTGCCAGTGTACGACGGGCGCTGAAGTGTGTCCTTGGACCGGAACGCCGACATGTGGGCAAGTGCTGACTTGAGATTGACAAAGGTGGCGTCGACAGAGGCGCACACGTCGCGGTAGAGCGCCTCGTTGGCGAGCAGCAGCGGCGGCTTGTCGGTCCGAGCCGCCTGGCGGGCCTCAAAGCCCGGTACGGCCATCTCGTCGTCGTCAAACTCGTCAAAGCCGATGCCAATGAGCGAGAGCGAGGCGCCGACTTCTTCAAAGCGCATAGCAAGCGTAGGCAGGTTGGACGGATCCAGCGAGGAGAGACCGTTTGTAATGAGCATGACGCGCTTTGCCCACTTGCGCTTGCCACAAAACCCGTCGATCAAGTCCAACGCCACCAGAACACCATGCAGGGCATCACCCTTTGACTGAGCCACCGATATGTGAGGGACAGCAAGGAGGAGATCGACTGTCGGCTTGCTCACATCAGTGCGCAGAGTCACATCACTAAAGTACGACAAAGCCGGATGACCGCCACCACTACCACCGCCGCCGGTGCGACCGACTTCAACAATGCCCACCACATCATTCTTCCGATGCATGAGCTTGGCCTTGAGAAAGAGATCAATGAGAGTCTTGGCCGATGAGAGATGCGAGTGACCATTGGTGCCGACCGTGGCCATACCTGCAGACACGTCCAGCACCACCACACATGCTTCCTGTGGATGGGGGTGGGTGAGTGAAAGGGGAAGGGAGGGGAGGAGGGGAGGAGGGGTATATGGGAGGGGGGAGGGCGTACCTTGGACATGGTGGGCAGTGGGAGTGAAGTGGTGGAGTGGGAGGGGTGTCGGGGGTGGGGGTGGGGTGGGGGCGGGAGGTGGACTTCTGCGACTCGGGGGGATTAGGGGCCGAGGACGGAAAAAGGTCGTGGAAGGGGGATATGTGATGGGGAGCTGTACGGCTAGAGAGGAAGGGGACGGATAGAGGAAGAGGGAAGGATGAAGGAGAGAAGGAAGGGCATGGTTGAGGTTGGGAAGAAGGGTAGGAGGTGGGAGGAGGAAGGATTGGGAGGCTGGGAGGAGGGAAAGCTGGGAAAGGGCGAGAGAAAAAGATGGGGGCGGGGGATGGTGCAATGCAGGGCGATAGGGTGCGGATAAGGATGTTGGAGAGGTGGTTAGAGGGCACACAAGAAAGAAGGGCTGTTTATATGGTTGGCATGGGGTTGATGGTGGTTTCAGGACGGATGATGGGTAAATTGTCGAGAGCGAGGGTTTTAGACGGTTGCGGGGTGAGAAAAAGGATTTCTGCTACTGCATGAGGTAGAGTAGCTGCTGAGGCCAGCAATCAAGAGCTTACTACGCCTCTGCATGCACAACATGCGGATGGCAATGTGGTGCGACATATGTTCAAGATGGTGTGCGATTGTGGCCATCGATGGCAGTACGCTTTCCCCAGAAAGATTAGGATTCTTCCCGCGGATTTAGCAGCAAAACGATTGTGTGACGTCGAGGCGGAGGGCACACAACCACAGGCAAGGGAAGAGCACGTCGACGACAGCAGCCACACACCTCTCGCACACTCACCGTGTAGGAGTGGGTGACTTATATCCGAACCCGGAGTTTTGTGCGCGTGCGACATGGCAGGAGAGAGAACGAGCCCGGAAGGGGACAGCGCAGGCGGAGATGCGTGCAATGGTCGAGCGGTCGGCGCCGACGGAGCGGAAGGATGCGACGGGCGGGATGAATCGGGTCAAAGTGGTGGTGATGCCGGCGCGAGTGGCGACGAGCTGGGATCGAGTAGCTCGAGTGGGAGTGGGACGGAGGGTGGATCTCTCAAGCCGGCTCCGCCCGAGGTTGTCGCTCTTGACGAGGTGGTGCAGATCGAGCTGAGGCAAAGATCGCGGCCGTTTGTGGCGGCGACGATCCGGAAGCCCGGTGAGACTGAGGGTCTGGTGATCAAGATGCTTGTGGACACGGGGGCGTCGAGGACAGCCATTCCACGGAAGGTGTTTGAGTCGCTCGGGGCACAGATTGTCGGCACCCGGACGTTTACCCTGGGCTCAGGAGCCAAGCATGAGCGGCCGATTGCACGGGTGGAGATCGAGATCCGAGGCTCGGTGGTCAAGGCAGACGTTGGGGTGCGCGAGGGCATGTCGCATGGACTGGTAGGCATAGATTGGATCATGGCTGTCTGTCCGGAGTTTGTGTATCGCACCTAGCCGCAGCCCAGTTCGGCTGCCGCCCGCTCGCCCCACCACACCACACCCGCACCCCATACACCACACACTACACACCATATCCCATCCATCCCCCCACAAATCGCCCCCTTCCCCGTCCCGGATCCCCCCCCCAACCGAGTCCGCTCCGCAGCCCACCGCTCGCTCCCCGCCGGCCACCCGCCGCCCACTCGACTCCAACCATGCTCCGGGCGGTGAGCAGCCAGGTGACGCGAGGGCTCGCGCGAGCTGTCCACGCAACCCAGCTCGTCCGTGACACCTCTGACCTTCCGAAGGAGCTTACCATGCATACAGGGGATGCCGGTACGTCTTGCCCAACCCCCAACCTCTCCCGTCTCGCTGTCGGTGAGGCGACGCGTTGGATGAGCCGCCGCCGTCCTGGTCCTCGGCCAGCCGGCCGCCCGCAGTGCAGACAGAGCAGCCAAGAGTGGTGGGCACAACGACGGAGTCTGTCTTTTTTTTTGTGATCGATGGAATTTTGGGTAGAGTCGGAACTCACTGGAACAATGATCGCTACTGATGTGGTGATGGGTGGACGACAGATCCGCATCCGATGGAGCGGACTATGGAGGGACTCAATGTAGTGGCCGGTCAGCCTGATCCTCCACTCAAGCCCGACTCGGAGTACCCGGACTGGCTGTGGGAGCTGTCGACAGAGAAGGCCGAGTTCTCGCCTGAGGATGGCGGAAAGTACTTCCGCCAGCAGCGCCGGAGAGGCATCAAGCAGCACAACGTCGACCAGCAGTACGCCAAGGTCTGATCGCCCTGTGCTGAACTTGTGGGCGCCATCACTCTGCGCTCTCGCCGTCTTGCCTTTGGCAGCTAACGCTGAGCGCAAACCCATCGTCCGTGACAACCTCGAGCGGCACCGACGGCGCATCATCGCGGGCTGAACGACAAGCAGCCGAGCTCGTGGCAGAGCTCGGGAGCCGCGACCCGCGCGGCGCGCGAACAGATGGTAAAATCCATGCCGAGAGGAGCCCTCTGCAGCTACCGCTGCAGCTGTTTGATCTGGGCCTTGAGGAACTTGATCTGGGCCTTGAGCTCAATTCGCTCCTCGCACTCGGCGCGGACGGTCTCCTCCAGCAAAGCCATGTGCTTGAGCGCCTCGGCCCACTCATCCGGTGATGGCAAGCCCGGGGCAGCCGATTCAGCGTGCGATGGTGACCCAGGTGCGGCAGCTGTGGCAGCTGCTTCTGCTGCAGCAAGCTTAGCCTCTGCCAGCTCTTCCTCCAGTATGGCATTCTTCTTGAGCGCCTTGTCCAAGGCGCGCGAGGTGGCGATCAGCTCGCGCTCGAGCTTGGCCATGTCAGCCTTCACCGCCGCACCAGCGCTATCGCTCGCACGACCCAATTGAGCCTCAAGCGCCAAACGATCCTCCTTCTCTTTGCCCAGCAGCATCTCCGTCATGGCCAGCTCCTCCTGCAGCGCCTTTCGCTCCGCCTCCCACGACGATCGCTCCGCAGCGTGTGTCGCCGCCAGTCGCTCGCCGGCTTGAGCAGACTCGGCCGACATGGCCGAGAACGAGGCCTGCAGCTCACGGATGCGCTCGCGGTGCGAGGCAACGAGCGCGTCAACTTCTGCGTGTAGCTCGCGGTCTCCCGACATGGCCAAACTTGCCTCGAGTTGTCGGTAGTCGCGTGGTGGGCCTCGGCCTCGGCCTGGCCAGAGCCGCCTGGCGAGACTGGTGGCCGTATGGCGGGTGCGGTGGAGGGATGCCGGTGCTACCGCTCGGCGCGCGCAACCGCCTGGTCAGGCAGGGAGGGAGGGAAGGACAAAGGGATGGGTTTACGGTACGCAGGATTGTCATGCGGTATTGGATCGACCAAGTGGGGGGGGGGGAGGAAGAGGGTGCGGATGGGTCATCGCCAGCCAGGACGCTATCTGGCCTCTATCACTGCGCTGCGCTGGACACTGTAGCCTGGACATGGCAGGCTCTCTGTCAACCACAGCCGGGATCCTTCTCCGCAACACTGCCGAGCAGAAGCCAGCTTAGATCCCTTGTGTAGCCCCACACGCGACAGATCGGCCTCAATGCCAGCCAGAGCCCTTTCGGTGGCGCAGGGCAACAGCAAGCGCTTCACACACGCCAGATTCCACGGAGAGCCACAGGTTGTAGCTGATAGTCAACGCGGCGTCGGCGCCTGCGCAGCATCAAAGTCGATCGAGGAATAGATGGCGGTGAGGCCCGCAACAAGGCCGCCGAGCGCCAGGACGGCTGCCACAGGATGCCGGGTGGCGTGGAAGGCCTTGGCTGAGGTACCAAACAGCATCCCCGAACACGCTACCACAACCCCCGTCCCTACAGGTAGCCGTCCCATCCCTACAGCCGCCACCTCGCCCACGCTCTCGCCTTCCTTTGCCATGCTGGGACGGGTATGCCGCGCTGAGGGAGTCTCACTGCCAGACGCGATCATCGCCACGATCACGATCACACACCACGCCATCACCGCACTCTCCTCACCCCCAACAGAGACATCGCCTCCGCCACAGCAACACCCAACACCCGCATGCTTCACCAACAGACTCTACCTCCCCATACAGTCATCGATCCCGTTCCCACTCTTGCTTCAGCTGATGATGTCGTCGCCTTCTCCGCCGAGGGGATAATTACCCCCCTTTCACCGATCTCAGAAAAAAGGTCGCAAACCTGAAGCCGCCCTTTCTGATGAGCCTGCCCCTCCCTCCTCCCCCCCCCCCCACCCACATACACCAAGGCGCTATCTCTCTCCCTCCCCCTATATCTCCCCACATCATCCTAGCCTGCTCCGTCTTTTCCTTCTCGCCACACACTATGATGATGATGGCATCCTCATGCCGTCACACTCGCAGTCGATCGGGCTAGGCGGAATGATGTCCGCAGAAAGGTCGTGGTTCCAGCCACAGCCACAGCCACAGCCACAGCCACAGCCACAGCCAAGAACACACTTCTCGCTCGGCCGGTGGGGCATGTCGAGTGGGTCGGAGCTGTGCGAGCTCATCTCGCAGAAGCGTGGTGACGAGGCGCTGCGGCTTGTGCAGTCCAAGGCGTTGGGCCTTGCAGCGGTGAATGGAAGCAAGGACGGGTGGACAGCGCTGCACTCTGCGGTCTTTGTGGGCCATACCACACTCGTGTCTGCCCTCATTGCTGCCGGTGCGGATGTGACCGCCGTCAATCCGCGTGGCGAGACAGCGCTTCATCTGGCGGCAGCAGAGAACAAGGTGGCCATTGTCAAGATGCTCCTACGGGCGCTCGCAGACCGCTCGCCGCCGCCGCCGCCCACCGCCACTACCGTCACAGCAAAGGGCCACAATCCGCTGTATGCTGCCGTTGCTGGGCGCGCCACAGACGCAGCTATGATCCTGCTCGATCCTGCGGCTCACAGCCTGCGGCTGGTCGGCGGACGGCTCGGACTCGATGTCGTCGATCGCCACGGCCGCACGGCGCTCATGGCCGCTGCCCGCATCGGCGACGCTAGCCTCTGCCATGCCATTATTCAAGCTGCAGCTGACGAGGCTGACATGATGGGCAAGCGCGTCGGCGTTGGGTTGGACCTCGTCGACAGCAACGGCCGTACCGCCCTGCACTGGGGCGTCAAGTCCAAGGTTGTCGCCTCCATCGCCGGCGCCTTTGCTGCCGCCAATGGCCCGCTCGATGCAGCAGATGACAAGTCTGCCACGGTTCTGATGTATGTGTGCGTGGTCGGCGACGTGGTGGCGGCCACTGCCCTGCTCAACGCCGGCGCCTCGACCGCGCCGCGCAACGCGACCGGCAACACCGCCCTGCATCTGGCGGCCAAGCACAATCAAGCCGCCGTCGTCGAGGCTCTCCTTGCTGCAGGCGCTGATCCTCTGGTCGAGAACACAGCTGGCAAGCGTCCTGGCGCCCTCACCGCAGACAGTGCGGTCGAGCGCGCGCTCCGGGACGCCGCCCAGGCTGCTGCCGATGCTGCTGCCGCCGCTGCCGCCGCCGAGGCTGCCTCGGCCTCTTGCGCTGATCCGTCGCCCAGCCTCACGCTCGGCACGCTCAGCACGCTGCCTTCGTCGAGTTCGCTCTCGCTCTCGGGCGATCCGTCGCTCGACGTGCTCGGCGGCTCGAGCCGGCCGGCCAAGCGCCAAAAGATTGACCACGTGCCGGCCTCGCCGTCGGTCGCCTCGACCTCGCTCACCTTTTCCCAGGCTCTGGAGCTGACGACCGCCACCGTGCCGCGCCCACCACCACCGGCGGCTCCAGCACCAGCCCCCCCGCCTCAGCAGCACCACCACCAGATGCTCGGCGTTGCTGCCACCATCTCGGACGCTTCAATCGCCACCATAAGCTCGATGCCGCCGTCGCGCAAGCGGGCGCGCTCGCCCGACAACGTCCAACTGCCAGCCGTCCCGAGTTCGGCGACAGGCGTGAGTGTGAGCCCAGCTCCGAGCTCCTCCAACTCAAGCATCCCAGCGCAGCTCTCGATGGGCTTGAGCATGATGTCGCTCCCGTCCGACTCATCCCCGCCCCGCTCACCCGAGCCCGCCGCATCATCGCTCGCCGCCATCCTTGACACACTTGGCGTCTCCCACGTTCTCCCACTCCTTCGCGCCGAAGAAGTTGATCTCGCTGCGCTCTCCCTCCTCAACGAGTCTGATCTCAAAGAGCTTGGGATCGCCATGGGCACGCGCAAGAAGCTCCTCGCTTACATCCGCGCCAACCCATCATCACTCGCCATGCAGCAGCCGTAATTGTATACCCCCCCTCCCTTGCCCTGCCTTCCTTGCGGCCATGAGTGCGTGCTGTGCTCACTCCTTCCTGCGCCCTGCTCACTCCTTCTTGCACCCTGCTCACTGCCCGGCGCAAGTCGACTCAACCGCAAGTGCGGAGCGGAAGCAGCAAAAGGCACGACTCAACTGCGCTCTCGGCCAACGGCTCGAGGAGCTACAAGACAACCACCACAGACTCACTCATCATGTCGGCACTCCGTGAGCACTTTCTCCTCTCGGCTGACCATGTCCATCTCAACCACGGCTCGTTTGGCGCTACGCCCAAGGCGGTGTTGGCGGCTCAGAGTGCTGCACGCGAGGCCATCGAGCTTCATCCGGACGCTTACTATCGATCGACGTCTCGGGCTGCCTTTGCTGATGCTGGAGGTGGTGAGCTGGCCTCTGGCCGGGCCTCGCGGGTGGCGGCACGTCAGCTCGCGGCAGAGCTGTTTGACGGCGAGGCCGATCGGCTGGCCTTTGTGGTCAACGCGACGACAGCGGCCAACGCGGCGGTCATCTCGCTGCCTGATCTCAAGCCGGACGAGTGTGTGGTCGAGTTCTCGCCGCTCATCTACGGCGGCTGCCACGCTGCCTTTGCCCGCCAGGCCGAGCGCTGCGGCGCCGAGCTGGTTTCGATCAAGGTCTCAACGCTCGCCCCGAGCGTTGATGAGTTTGTGACGCCCATCCAGGAGATTCTGGCATCGCCGGACGCGCCGCGCATCCGCATGGTTCTTCTCGACCACATTGTATCGACAACTGCCGAGGTTCTGCCTGTGGCCGACATTGTGCCTGCCCTGGCGGCAGCCAGGCTTGCTTCCGGCGGCGACTTTCACATTGTGGTCGACGGGGCCCACGTGCCTGGCCAGCTCCCGCTCTCACTGCGGGAGATGACGAAGCTCGGCGTCGACGTGTACATCGGCAACCTGCACAAGTGGATGTTTGCGCCCAAGGGCGCGGCCTTTGTCTACGCCGCGTCGGACGCCGGTAAGGCGCTGATGCGCCCGCCTATCGCCTCGCACGCCACCGGCGCCCGCCTCGGCTTTGTGCCCGAGTTTGACGACCAGGGCACTCGTGACGACACCGCGTGGCTCGTCCTCCCCGCCGCGCTGGCCTTTATCGATACAGTCTGCGGCGGGCTGGAGGCCATGCGCGCGAGCCAGGCGGCCATCCTCGCTGCAGGCGTCGACATGCTGACCACCGCGTGGGGCACGTCGTCGCCTACCTCGCTCGATCCCGCCGCAGGCGCCCTCGCCATCGTCCCCCTGCCGCCGCCGCCGGCCTTCCTTTCCCCGCCGTCGAACCACCACGCGTGGGCGCTCTCTGCCCACCTCCATCGGACCGCCGGCATCACTGCCTTCACCGTCGTCCTCGACGGCGCGTACTACGTTCGCATCTCTGCACAGATCTACAACACGCCATCCGACTACCGCACCCTCGCCGACGCCATCACCGCCGTCTTCTCGGCCGCCTCACCCGAGGCCATCGGCTACGAGGACATGATCCCCTACTCGGACTGGTAGCCTGCCACCATGCACCGCTGCCGCACTCATCGACACGACACGATGCCGACCACATGAGATGTGGTCGATCACACCCAACCTGCACGTACGCCTTGCCAATCATGGCACACATCCCCGATATTGTCAACCCCCCCCGCCCGCCCCCTTTCCCGGCACAACGTCCTGCCAGATACCTGTGACGTCATCCGCGACACGTATGGGCAACGATTAATCCAACAACAAATTCTCGATTACTGGTCGGGAGTGGCTATCTTGCGGAAGCAACGACCGAGTCAGCGCAGCAGGAGTCGGGCGAGACAGCCGGTAGGCCACGGAGGGGGGGGGGGGGAAGGGGGTGGGAGTGGGATAGACATCTCTTCCGAACGAACAGCCTGTGTAAACCGCAAGTATGAAGGTCTGCATGATAGAGTTGGGGCTCTGCCTGGTGGCGATGACGGTGGCGGTGGCAGCAGCGAGCCGTGATACAAGTGGCAGCGGAGAAGGTGACATGACTCCAATGTGGCATCGTGAACAATCGGCCCGTACTCATGGCGCCATCGACCAAAGTGGCAACGCCATCGATCACAAGCATGGACACGGCATCGATCATAAGCATGGACACGGCATCGATCACAACGCCGACGACAAGGCCATCGATGATAACGCTGACACGTTGGCCATCGATCACAGAGCTGATGACAAGGCCACAAACATGCTCCACTCGGTCGCCATCGAGTCGCCGCCGTCGCTCTTCTCCTTTGCTGCCCATCGCATGTCAGAGGCAGAGGCTGCTGCAGGCTGGCTACCGTCGACGTTTGACGCCGTTCTTGGCCCACGGCTGGGTAGCGACCTCGACATCGTGCCCGGCACTGCGCTCGAGCTGCTGCCGGCGCAGCTGGCACCCGGGGCAACGGCTCCGGTTGTGGGGGTGGTCGAGGCAGCTGTCCGCGGCAAGGACGGGAGTTTGCAAGCTCGCGGCGTGCTTCGCGGCGAGCGCGGCTCGTTCACCATCCACATCTCGCACGAGGCTGTGCTTGGGGACATTGTCCGGCTTGATGCTGGGCACGCCTTTCGGTGGGCGGCGTCTGGGAGCGAGGCAGCGGCGCACTTTGACGGCGACTACACCCAACAGACCGCGCGCCCGCTCAGTGTCCAGCGGGTGAGTCTCAACGACCACATCTGCACCCCTTTCCCGCTGCCCGACGGCGAGCGCAAAGCCGGGGCGATCGGACGACTGCCTGGCGGGCGCGACAGCGCACTCTCTGTTCGGGCGCCGTCTGTCCCGATCTACAACTCCAAGCCGGACTCGGCTTTTGTCATCTACCTGGACTTTGACGGGCACACCACGTCGGCGACGTCATCGTGGGGCGCGGTGAACGCAGAGCCGTACGACATCGACGGTGACGTGACCACGTTCTCGGCCGCGGAGCGCGACCGCATCCGCATCATCTACGAGCTCATTGCCGAAGACTATCGTCCCTTTGACATCACGGTCACCACCGATGTGTCCGTGTACAACGGCGTGCTCGAGACCAGGCGGACGCGGTGCGTCTTTACCATCACCGACTCGTCGTCCCACGCCGGCGGCGTGGCCTACGTGGGCGTCTTCTCGTACCCGACCAACACCTTCCAGCCAGCATGGGTCTTCACCAACCGGCTCGGCGGCGGCAACGCCAAGTTTTGCGGCGAGGCCGGCTCTCACGAGATCGGCCACAACATGGGACTCTCGCACGATGGCACCTCGTCCGATGCTTACTACTCCGGCCACGCCGGATGGGCGCCGATCATGGGCGTCGGCTACTACCAAGACCTGGTCCAGTGGTCGCAGGGCGAGTACGCCGGCGCCAACGAGGGTCAGGACGACCTGTCGATCATCGGCTCGGCCTCCAACGGCTTTGGCTTCCGCTCCGACGACCACGCCGACATACAGCTGACCGCCACGGAGCTGGATGCGTCGGCAACGCCGGCAGGCACTGGCGTCATCTCCAAGCGCGGCGACATCGACTGGTTCTCCATCTCCATTGGCTCGGCCGGGCCCATGACCTTTGCCATCGACCCGGCTGTCACCTCGCCAAACCTCGACATCCGCGCGGCGCTGTTTGTGGGAGGCGCGCAGGTGGCGGTGTCGGAGCCGTCTGACTCGCTCTCGGCGCGGCTGACCCACGTCGGCACGGCGTCCACCACGTATCACCTCTCGGTGGAGGGCGTGGGCAAGGGCTCGCCGACGGCATCCGGCTACTCGGACTACGCCTCGCTCGGCGAGTACTCGATCGCGTACACCGGCCCGCCTCCGACAACAGGCCCGTCGTGCGGCAACTCGGTGGTCGAGGTCGGCGAGCAGTGCGATCCACCGGGCGGGTGCTGCTCGTCGACGTGCTCGTACAAGCCCATCACCTCGCCATGCTCAACAGGCCGCACGTGCGACGACCCAGACTCGTGCAACGCCGTCGGCGAGTGTGTCGGCGCCAACGCCGGCTCGTGCACTCCGGTCTGTGGCGACGGTTTTCGCGAGGGCAGCGAGGAGTGCGACGACGGCAACACCAGCGATGGTGACTGCTGCTCGTCGACGTGTACCCGCGACGCTGCCGGCACATCATGCGCGACTGAGACATGCAACGGCGAGTGTTCGGCGCTTGGCGAGTGCCAGACCCAGGAGTTCTGCTGCAAGACCGATGCGCAGTGCGACGACGGCAACTCGTGCACCATCGACAGCTGCGGGTCGGACACGATCTGCCACAACGACCCAGCCGCCGCCGGTGCCGCCTGCGACGACGGCCTGCCGTGCACCGGCAACGACGTGTGCGACGGCGCGGGCGTGTGCGCAGGCTCCAACGAGTGCTCGCCTTCATGCGATGCGCGCGCCGAGTGCTGCCAGTCAACCTGCCAGTGCGAGTTTGGCTGGCACACCTCTGAGTCGTGCTCGGTCGGCCCGGCCGTGCTTGTCGAAAACGTTTCGGTCCGCGGCTCGCTATCCGATAACCTCGACGGTCTTGCCTACCGCCACAACCTGGCAGCCGGTGCCTCCATCACCATCCGTGTCCTCAGCTACTCGCCGGGCCAAGTCTATGTCTACGGCGCCTTTGGCGACGTCCCCGAGCGTCCGCGTGGCCTGGTCGCTCATGAGTACTCATCCGAGAACATGACTCTCTCCCGCCACGCCTTTACCGCCGCCGCTCCGCGCTCAGGCGACCTCTTCATCTCGGTCTTCCGTGCGCCCAACGTGACCACGACCTCATTCGAGATCGTCGCTTACCCCAACGGTTCCGAGCCACCGGCGCTCGGCATCGGCAAGTCCTCAGCATCAGCCACTCCGTCATCGGCCGTCATCATCGGCGTCGCCGCCGCCGGCATCCTCCTCGTCATTGCCGCCATCGTTACCACCATCGTCTACTGTAACCGCTCTACTCCCGTCGGCGCATCCACCTCGGACGTTCCCATGCCGTCGTACAAGTAGCCGTTCACGATACCATCGTTCGGGTGCGTGGTCACCAGCCTCAAACAGTGAACAACAACTCCTTCCCCCCTTCGTCAATTTTTTTTCACTCCACCCCCCACCCCCCTCATGTCATGCCCTCCCCCATGTCGTCATGTCGTGTCGCCATGTCGCCCTCCCCCTCCCCCCCCCGCTCTGCCCCCTCCCCCCCCCCCTCCCCCCCCTACACATACACATACCACCACCAACCACTTCACCCCTCCTCACCCCCTCACCCCCTCACCCCCTCACCCCACCCTCCCCTTTCCCCTCCCCAGTGCATGCTCCGAGTGGTCCCTCTTCGGTCACTCCGGGCTGCCGCCATGTCGCTCTCCCGCTTCGCCTCTGCGCCCGTCCTCCCGTACGCGGCTCGCTCGCCGACGTCATCGTCACCGTCATCATCATCGTCACCGTCATCATTCCCGGCAGCATTCTCCTCTGCTGCATCGCAGGCATCAGGCGGAGGCGCAGTGGCAGCGGCGGCAGCAGTCGCAGCTGAAGGCGTCGAGGATGCTGTGGGCTGGAGCCCGCCGTCGCTCGGTCGTGTTCCCTCGTTTGTCCGCATTGTGGAGGTCGCTCCGCGTGATGGTCTCCAGGCACTGCAGACAGACGCAGAGATCACGGTCGATACCAAGATCTCGCTCATCCAGCAGTTGGCTCACGCCGGCCTGCGCAGTATCGAGGCTGGTTCGTTTGTCTCGGCAGAGTGGGTCCCGCTCATGAAGGGTTCGGACGAGGTCCTCCGTGCCGTCCTGGCCGATCCGGACATGACCGATGTGGCCTTCCCTGTCCTTGTCCCCAACACGTACGGCTTCAAGCAAGCGCTCGAGGCGGGTGCCCGCGAGATTGCCGTCTTTACCGCAGCCTCCGAGTCGTTCTGCCAGGAGAACACCAACTGCTCCATCGCCCAGTCGCTCGCCCGCTGCGAAAAGGTCATCGGCCTGGCACAGGAGCACGACATCAAGGTCCGCGGCTACGTCTCGTGCGTCCTCGGCTGCCCGTACGAGGGCGAAATCGACTCGGCCATGGTGGCCTACGTCACCGAGCGCCTCTTCCAGATGGGCTGCTACGAGGTCTCACTCGGCGACACTATTGGCGTCGGCACGCCCGGCGCCACCGCCGCCCTCCTCTCCACCGTTCTCTCGGCCATGCCCGACGCCGTCGACAAGCTCGCCGTCCACTTCCACGATACCTACGGCCAGGCGCTCGCCAACATCACCATTGCTCTCCAGTACGGCATCTCGGTCGTCGACGCCTCAGTCGGCGGCCTCGGCGGCTGCCCGTACGCCCGCGGCGCCTCGGGCAACGTCGCCACCGAGGACGTCGTCTACCTCCTGCAGGGCCTTGGCGTCGAGTGCGGCGTTGACCTCTCACGCCTCTGTGCCATCGGCCACTTTATCACATCGGAGCTCGGCGCTCCGTACATGTCGCGCGTCGGCCGCGCTGCCGGCAAACGCTCGGGCTTCCGCCGCTCGCGCACCTTTTCCGTCGCCGAGGGCACCGTCCGCACTCGCTACCTCCCGCCCACCGTCCCGCGCAAGCGTGTCTCGGACGAGGAGGAGGCCCGCATTCGCGCCCTATACGAGGATCAGGACAGCGGCGACCTCGAGTTCAAGTAAAAGCAATGCACGCCGCACCAGCTGCCCTCGCCTGCTCGTTGCTCACTGCTGGCTTGCCTGTCGCCTTGTCGTCAGTCTCCTGCAGCGCGTTGGCCAGCGCGTCGGCCGCAGCCTTGGCACTCGGCTGAGCGGCCAGCGCATCGGCAAGCTGAAAGGCCATGCCATTGGCGTCTGCATCCGGATCAAGCTCACCGTTGTTGTCGATCCGCACGGCGGCGAGCTCAAGCACTGCCGCCAGCTGCTGACCGTTGGGGTCGGGATGAGCGAGCTCGAGGGCCTCGGTCTGAGCAAACTCCTCGAAGGAGGTGATCGAGTCGCCAAGGCGCCCGCGGGCCCGCATGCGATGGTAGCGGACGCTTGGCTCGGCATCGACAGCCACTAGGACAAACGGCACGCCAGTCGGACCGTCGCCCACAGCAGCAGCCAGCTCGCGGACCTCATCAGGATGGCGGAACGAGTCGACGACCCATCGAGGAGCATCGCCCGCAGCCACGCTGGCGGCGATGGAGGCGCCGACCCTTGCACCAAGCACGCCCGCCCCGCCTTCGTTCCGCAGCTCGTTTCCGCGAGCAATCAGTGCCGCCCGGCTCGGATCGATGCCGTCGCCCGCCAGCGACGACCGGATGGCATCCGAGAGAGAGACGACCCGGCAACCGGCAGCCGCCGCCAGCGCCGCGCAGAGGACCGACTTGCCCGACCCGTTCAGCCCACACACCCCGACCACCAGCCCGCGCCCGCTCATGCCCGCGAATTCCATCTGTTTGAAGGTGCTGTTGCTTGGAGTTGCGTGGTGCCGCAAGGGGGGCGGGGGGGGGGGGGGGGGGGAAGCTAGGCCAGGCGGGGCGAGGAGGTGAGTCGCGGCGACGGGGCGAGTCGGGGCGATGGGATGAGTCGGGGTGATGGGATGAGTCGGGGTGATGGGATGAGTCGGGGTGATGGGATGAGTCGGGGTGATGGGATGAGTCGGGGTGATGGGATGAGTCGGGGTGATGGGATGAGTCGGGGTGATGGGATGAGTCGGGGTGATGGGATGAGTCGGGGTGATGGGATGAGTCGGGGCGATGGGGCCAAGCGGGACGCGTCGGTTGTGCTCACGTGCACTGGACTTTGTTTCATGCGGGGACGATTAGTGATGCAGTGCTGTGGCACACAGGCATTGTGGTCGGGATTTGTAGTCAATCTCGCGGCAATCTGCAGGTCGACAGCGTGATGAGCGGTGCGAGCTTGCCGACGCAAGACGACATGCTGTTGGCTGGCGCGTCCGAGAGCTCCAGTTCGTCGAGCTCGTCGAGCTTGGTAAGCTCATCAAGCTTTGAGCAGTTGTCGACGACGCAGTCACCGACTCACTCACCGAGGACGGCGCGCGGCGTGCCGCACTCGCCGCAGAACTTTTGCGAGGAGGACGAGAAGCGGACGCCGCACTCGCCGCAGAACTTTGCGCGGCGAGCGGCGGTGGACGGCCGCGCGGCAGTGGACGGCCGCGAGGGCTCGCGCTCGCGCGGGCGAATGTTTCTGTGGCGACCGCGGGATCTTGCCTGAGCACCGACCTTGGCAGGCATGGTCGAGGCGAGGCGTCCACCGCCGTACCCGCTCTGCCGGCCGTGGCCGTCGTCGTCGTCGAGGGAGTCGGGTTCGGAGGCTTCGAGCTCATAGTCTGAGGGCGGATGGCGCGGCGAGCGGTTGGGTCGCGCATGCTGGCGCGGCTGGTCGGACGGTGAGGCACGAGGCCGGCGGCGCTGGCGGGGCGGCGAGTCCCGCGCGACGGCACCGCCGGTCTTGACGCCGCGCGCGCCGGCCTTGTGGCGCTCGCCGCCGCGGGCATAGCGGTTGTGTGTGGGCGGCGGCTTGGGGCGCGCCTCTGTGGTGGCGCAGCGGGGGATGTGGCGCGCGGCGACGGTCTCGTTGAAGCGGCGTGAGCAGTGCGGGCACTGGATATAGTCGTCGTGGGCATCGTACTCGGGCGGCGGGAGCTCGTCGAGGCGACCGGCCTTCTGGTACGCGGTGACCTTGCGGGCGTTGCGGACAGCGCGGATGAACGACTCGTGCTTTGCCCGCCAGTTGTTGACCGGCTTGGGCGAAGCCTTCTTGTGAACACCGGCCTTGACGTATTTGGCGGCTTCGGTGCCTGCAACCCGGGCCTTGGTCGAGTTGAACACCTTACGTTTCTTGCCCGGCGAGGCGGTGCAGACCCGGGCGTGCTTGTCGACGCGGTCGGGCGCAAACTTGCGGCCGCAGTGCGGGCACGGCGTGAGATTTTCCGGTGGCGGGGCGATGGCCTCGTCCGGATCAAAATCGTAGCTGGCTGACGGCGGGAGCGGGGCGTCATCGCCAGCATAGTCGTCGAGGATGTCGGACGAGGCCGAGCCGTGGGACGGCGAGCGCGAGGCTGGCGAGCGGCGGTTGCGGGAGCTGTGGCGCGGGCGCGGCGATCGCGAGTGCGACGCGGCGGACGCCGGGCTGCGCGACTCGCCGCGGAGGCGGGCGCGGGCGCGGGCCTGAGCTCTGCGAGCCTCATCGGACGGCGGGGCCGAGGCGTGGGTCGACTTGCGTGACGGTGGGCCACCGCGGTTGAGATCGATCTTTTTTGCGCCGGGCTTGCACGAGCGCAGGTGGACCTCGAGGCGATCCGGGTTAAAGGTGCGGGCGCAGTGCGGGCATGCGGCGAGGGAGGACTTCCAGGCCTTGAAGGCGGCGTCGTTGACCTCGTCCTGGCTTGCACCCTGCGGCGGCGGCGTCGGCATCTTCTGACGCAGGTGCTTGGGCAGACGGGCCTGCTGCTGCTTGAATTTCTTGAGGCACTGCTTCTGGTGGATGGCGAGCGAGCGCGTGCCGAACTGTCGCCCGCAGATGTAGCAGGTGAGGCCCGGCATCGACTTGACCGGCCCGCGGTTGCCGGGGAACATGGCGGCGGGGGTGGGAGGGGGAGGGGGGAGGGGGAGGGGGGAGTGGGGGAGGGGACAGTCTACTGGGGATGTGGCTGCCTGCGGTGGGTGGGTGGGTGGGTGGTGGGCGGTGGGGGAGGTGGGTGGTGGCCTGTGTGACCTGTCGGCGGTCGTGGTGTGGTGGCCTGTCGGCGGTGTGGGTGGGCGGGCGGGAGTGGTGGACGGGTGACCGAACGAATTGTTCGATGAAATGAGTGTGGTTGTTTCGGGCGAGCCACAAGGAGGTGAACTCGCTTGGGATGGGGATTCTGGTTAATCAGAGTCGTGCGTTTGATGCTCCACAGTGGGCTCCAAGGTCTGGGTCTGAATCAGTGGTTGGGCAACTGGTTAGGTGAGATTGCGGTGTATGTAGGAGGGGGAGGGGGGGGGGGGGGGGGGCAGAGGCAAGAATCAATAGTTCTTGGTCGGCGGGCGCCACTTGGTGAGGTCGAGGTTGGCAAAGTACTCGATGGTCTTGACAAGGCCCTCCTCGAGCTGAATGGTCGGCTCCCAGCCGCCGAGCTTCTCCTTGGCGAGGGTGATATCCGGGCGGCGCATGACCGGGTCGTCGACAGGCGCGGGCATGTGCACGATCTTGGACTCCGAGTTGGTCAGCCGGATCACAATGTCGGCCAGCTCACGGATGGTAAACTCGTGCGGGTTGCCAGTGTTGACCGGGCCGGTAAAGTCGTCCTCGTTGTTCACCATACGGATCATGGCCTCGATGAGATCGTCCACATACTGGAACGACCGGGTCTGCTGCCCATCGCCGTAGATGGTGATGTCCTCGCCGGCGAGAGCCTGACGGATAAAGTTGGAGACCACGCGACCGTCGTACCTAAATATCGTTCGTTGCAAATGGATGCACATGCGTGAGTGAGGAGGTGGAGGAAGGGAGGGGGGGAAGGGTGCCAGTTGCCAAGAAAGGGTTGGCAGCGCAAGGCGCGCAAGGCGTTGATCAGAGAGAGAAACCGTTAAGTAGTTAAGTATCATCAGGAGATTAGGTTCAGACCTGTAGTAAAACAATCATCACATCAACAGCGCAGCGGGTGCAGCCAGGGGGGGGAGGGGGGGAGGAGGGAAAGAATCGAGTACGTACGGGTGGAGGTTGGGGCCATAGGTGTTGAAGATGCGAACAATGCGGATCTTGGTGCCATGCATGCGGTTGTGGTCAAAGAAGAGGGTCTCAGCGGCACGCTTGCCCTCGTCGTAGCAGGCGCGCGGGCCGGTGCACGAGACGTTGCCGCGATAGTCCTCGGTCTGCGGGTGGACGAGCGGGTCGCCGTAGCACTCCGAGGTGGAGGCCTGCAGGATGGTGGCGCCGTTGTACTTGGCGAGGTCAAGCATGTTGATGGCGCCAAGGATGCAGGTCTTCATGGTCCCGATGGGATCCCACTGATAGTGGCCGGGCGCCGCCGGGCAGGCCAGGTTGTAGATCTGGTCGAGACCCTCGAGCTGGAGCGGCTCGCGGATGTCGTGACGGATAAACTCAAAGTTGTCCTTGTCCATCAGGTGGGCCACGTTCGACTTTTGCCCGGTGAACAGGTTGTCCACGCCTGCAGCAGCCATTGGTTGCAAAACGGGCGGTGGCGGGAGAGAGGGTGGGGAGGGAGGGTGAGTCGGTGACGATAAGTTGAAAATATTCTTGCAAAAGGCGACGGCAGTAATCCACGCCTCGGCCACCCCCCACCCCCTGGTCGCGCTCATGGCGCTGCAGCTTGCGTACAGATAACATCATGCCCCTCGCCGACAAGGCGGGTGCAGAGGTGCGAGCCAAGGAAGCCGGCGCCACCGGTAACAAGAATGCGCTTGAACTGGATGTCCGCCATGGTGGGGTGTGTGGGGTGAGAGCGGTGTGCGAGAAACGGAGGAAAGAGTATGAAAACAGACGCGACAGAGGCAAAACTCGCGAGCACACAAAGGACCAGATGCATCAGCCGTCGGAACGTCACACAACCAAGCCAACCACCGATGGTCGGCACACATCCCATCGGCACACAGCCACACACGATCGGTACCGCGATGAATGAATGGCTGGAACGGGCACCGGTGGCGCGCAACGCGCCACAGAGAAGAGACGCGCTCGTCTAGGCTCTGCCTCTCTACCTTGAGCTCCATCACCCACCCGCATACGCAGCTAGCTGCTCAACGCCCGCCCGGCTGCAGATTGAGATCAAGATCCCCTTCTTCTCGCCAAAGCCACGGTTGTGGTCTGCAAGCCAGTTCCAACTGCAGCAGCAGAACATCAGGCATCGTGTTGCCCCTCGCCCCGCCCTCCTTCCCATCTTCTCCTCCTTGCAGGCACAATCGAACAAAATTGACTATTGTCTGACATGACCAACGATGACGTGAGCGGAGCGGCCGAAAAGGCAGCATTTTGTTCGGTGGAGCCGTTCTTTCCAACCACTCGACATTGGCATTGGCCACCAGCTCGCAGTGGCCACCACAACCTCGCCCAACGCAGCCGGCACGACTCGTCGCCGAGGTACGTAACCAGAACGAGGATTAGCAGCGGGCAGAGTGTGCGCATAGCGGAAAGTCTATGCAACCATAGAGCCCAAGGGTGATACGAGGAGCGTTCACAGAGGATCCTCCGGTGCTTCCCCCCTTCCCCCCCCCCCCCCCTTCCCGGCACCTTCCCGGTTGGTTGGTGGTGGTGCTTGGCTGGCTGCGGTTGGACGGTTTTTTGCCTGTGCCCCTTGATCGATCGGTCACCCGCAGCTCCCCTGGGCGGGGTGGCGAGTGGGGGGAGCAAATGCCAGGGGCTGGCAGCGACATGACCACGCGGTGTAGAGCATGTGCAGAACCGGGAGCGCAGATGGTATGCGCGGGAAGGATGCGGGGAAAGCAAGGCGGAAAGCGTCGTTGTCGGCGTCGCTCAGACAGCAGCGGCTTTGGCAGCGGACGGTTGAGCCGCAAAACGTTGGTGGCGAGAGAGAGGGAGGACGGGTGAAGGATGTCGCGGCAGGAGGGGGGGGGGGGGGAGGCAGATGCGGCGGACACGGCAGCGACTCACGCAGGGAGGGGTCGGTGACTGATTGCGGCAGTAGTAGTTGTGCTACGGCTGTCCCCCGGAACAAAGCCCGGCCAACGAGGGTAGGCACGGCGCATTCCGCGGCGAGAGGCAGTTGCTAGCATGGCAGATGCAACGGTGAAGCTTGTGCTGGGGATGGAGGGGACGGATGAGAAGTTTGAAGTTGTGGTGGGCTCGTACGATGAGCTCTCGAGCGAGGCCAAGAAGCAGTGGCGCGAGCTGTACGGCAAGGCGCTGTCACACCGGATGGTTGTGGGCGGGAACAAAGTGACGCGCGACGACTTTGGGGCGCTCAAGCCCGGGACGCTGGTCATGCTTGAGGCCAAGGAAGAGAAAAAGTCCAAGTCCAAGTCCAAGTCCAAGTCCAAGTCGAAATCCAAGTCCAAGTCCAAGTCCAAGTTGCGCGGGTCGATGGGCTCGCGGGCGTCATCGTCTGTGGAGATTTCCGACATCGACGCAAGGGACATGAAGCTGGCCGACTTTGACATCATCAAGACGGTGGGCACGGGCACGTTTGGGCGCGTCCTGCTTGCCAACTTTTCCAAGAATGGCTCTGTCTACGCCATCAAGTGTCTCCGCAAGGCAGACATTCTGCGGCAGAAGCAGCTGCGGCACGTCAAGTCTGAGACCGAGATCCTTGCGCGGATCTCGCACCCTTTATTGTTAACATGAGGTGGTGCTTCCAGGACCTCCGCAATGTGTACATGGTGCTCGACTATGTCGTCGGCGGTGAGCTCTTTACCTACCTCGGCAACCTCGGACAGTTCACCAAGCGTATGACCGTCTTCTTTGCCGCCGAAATCGTCCTCGTCCTCGAGTACCTGCACTCACTCGGCATTGTCTACCGCGATCTCAAGCCCGAAAACGTGCTCATCGACCGCGATGGCCACATCCGCATCACCGACTTTGGTTTTGCCAAGTACCTCGACGACTCCACCTTTACCGTCTGCGGCACCGTCGACTACCTTGCGCCCGAAATCATTAAGAAGCAGGGCCACGGGTTCGGCGTCGACATTTGGGCCGTCGGCGTCCTCATCTACGAGATGCTCGCCGGCGTCCCGCCCTTTGACGACGACTGCCAGATCGCAGTCTGCACTCGAATCCTCGACGTTGACCTCGACTTTCCACCCGAGTTTGACGATGACACCATCGACATTGTCGAGGGCCTCTGCACCGAGGAGGAGGAGGATCGCCTTGGCTGTGGCCCGCGCGGCTTTGCAGAGATCAAGGAGCATCCGTTCTTTTCCACTGTCGACTGGGACGCCGCTCTCAAGCGCAAGATGATGCCACCCTTTGTCCCGGCCGTCGACGAGGAAGACGACACCTCGTGCTTCCCCGACTACGACGAGGTCGATGTCACAGCCCTCGAAGCCGAGGACTACGATGTTGACCAGGAGCTGTTCAGCGAGTTTTGCAAGCGGGAATGACTGCCGAAAACAACACCTTGTGTCCAGTGGAGGGGGTGGGGGGGTTGGGGTTGGGGTTGGGGAGGGAGGAGGGGGGGGGGGGGGGGGGCGCCAACTCGGTTGGCTGGCTGGCTGCGGGCCGTCAGTCTGACAGCTCTCTCTCGACTCGATTGCATGGCCGACGCTACCGAGGAGGATGCCCAGCCGGGCGGAGCGGGCGAAAGCCTAGTGATAATGACCTTTAACATGCTTGCACCGTGCTACAAGCGGGTGTCGTCAGCGGCTGTGCCTGGCGGGCGTGAGTCTGGGGGCTCGGTACGTGAGGGGTGGAGGGCGTCCGTGCGCGGCCGGGCGCGGCACGGCGTGCGGGTGAGGGCAGCAGCGCACTGGGCGATGGCAGGCGTGGTGACAGGGGGAAGGAGAGAGGAAGGGAGGAAGAGAGTGTGGGCGAGTGGGTGGCTGTATGTGTGGTGTGGTGGGTGGGTTGAGCGGGGACGACTTGGACGGCGCTCGGCGGGTGGGACGGGCAGGGGGCTGGGGCTGGAGGGCAGGCGATGGCGGGCGGTTGAGGGCGAGCGAGACTCACGCTTGTGGGGCACTGTTGGGACGGTACTGTGTGGGGCGTGGTGGGGCCGTGCGATCGATGGGGCGGCGGGGTGGCGACGGGCGGGGCGGCGGTGCGCGGGCGCAGGCGTGGCGGGCGCGGATGGAGGGTCAGCTAGAGTACATCGGCGAGGAGCTGGACGCAGTGGATGAAGCAGCGTACGCGGTCGTCTGTCTGCAGGAGGTGTGGCTGGAGTCGCCCGAGGCGATGGAGATGGTGGAGGGTTTTGCGGCTGAGCGCGGGCTGGTGACGCACGCGTGGAAGCGGCCGCGGAAGAAGAAAGACGGCGTGGCGATCCTGGTTGATGGCCGGCTGGCCATCGACGTCGCCGACGCACTCTGCTTCAAGGATCACGGAAACCGGGTGGTCGGCGCTGTTGCCGTCACCCTCCCGCTGCCCACTCTGGTCACGGTTGTTGTCGCCAATGTCCACCTCACCTACCCGCACCACGCTGGCGATCTGCGAATGCGCGAGGCGCAGGCCAAGGCCTCCCTCGCGTGGCTGGACCAGACGTTTGGCGCAGAGGTGCCTGTTGTCTGGTGCGGCGACTTTAATGGCGAGGCCACGCAGGACGCCGTCGTCTCCACCATTGTTGACGCCGGCTTCCTCTCGGCCTACCACGCCATCCACGGCTCTGGCGAGTCTGCCGGCACCGACCTCGCCCGCCTCGACTTTGTTTCGCATCATACCCACGCCGGCACCGATGTCGGCGTTGACTACATCTGGACCCGCGGTCCGAGCCTCGCCCCGATCTCGGCCGAGCTCCTCCCGACCCATCTGCCGTCCACGGTCTGGCCATCGACCGACGACTGGCCCCACTCGGATCATCGCCCAGTTTTGGCCATCCTCTCCGTGACGGAGACCACACAACCAGCCGCGGCAGCTGCAGTCGCGAGTGCGCCGTCTGCCGTAAAGTAGGGAATGCAGCCTCAAGCCAGCGACCGTCGCTGTCGGACACGGCATCAGGCCGCAGCCAGGACCAGCCGGGCGCAGTGCCAGGACCAGCGAGCTGAGCTATCTGAGGCGAAATCGGCCCGGGTCTTGCCTTGCCAAGTTGCCCGCCAACTCGCTGAGAACGGGTCAGATCGGGTGGGCAAGGCGGGCGGCGGGCAGCGAGGCACAGTCGACTCGCGCGGGGACGGACAGCGCGCGATGGTCAAGCGGGAATTGAAGAACGGGTAGGTGGATGGGAGGAGGAGGGGAGGGGGGGGGGGGGGGGGGGGCAACGGAGCGCACCGGGCACTGGTGCACCCGCATGCCGGTGAGCCTATGCACATGCTGAGAGCAGGGCGAGTGCCTGCGGGAGGTGCTTGCCCATGCCCCTGCCGCCCAGCCGCCGCCTGTGGGACATTCGTCGATGCTACAAAATTACAACCAAATGGCCGGTGGCGCGAGGTGGGGGCACGCGGCAGGGGCAGCGGGCAGCGGCGTGCGGCGGATGGCAGACGGCGGCGGTAGGGCGCAGACTAACGCGGCGCGCGGGATGCGGTGATGGCGGCAGGACGGTGCGGATTCAGACCAAGCGGCAGCGGCTGCTGGCGCGCCCGGCCAAGTGCGCGCAGGACGTCGCAGAGGCGCAGGGTGTGCTGCGACCGGCGCAGGCGCAGGCGCGGAGAAGGGCGACGGGCAAGGCGGCAGGTAGGACTGTGAGCAAGGCCAAGGCTGATGTTCCGGCCGGAGCTGAGGCTGAGGCTGAGGCCTCGACCTCGGCCTCGGCCTCGCAGTCGCAGAGTCGCGGGCGGCGGCTTGGCAGCTCGGCCGAGGCAATCGCCGGGAGCAACGGCTCGCTCAAGGCCGTGTTTAAGGCCACCAAAGCGATGCAGATCTCGTCGGACGATGACTACGATCCGTGGGACGACAGCAATGCATTTGAGTCGGAGAACTCGCCGGCATTGGTGCCGGCGCCTGTCGCGTCGGCGTTCAAGAAGGTCAAGGCCAAGCGCGGAAAGGGCAGCAAGAGCGCCAAGAGTGCCAAGAGTGCCAAGCGCGCCAAGAGCGCCACGAGCGCCAAGGGCGCCAAGACAAAGAGTAGCGAGGTCGTGGACCGCAACACGCGGACTGCTGATGGCCTTCTAGCCAAGGACGCGCGGCTGGAGAGCGTGGCGTGTGCCGCATGCTCAAAGTGCTCGAGGGTCAAGGTTGGGCTTGCTTGCGCAGGATGTGGTGACTACTTTCACCTCGAGTGCCTGGGCGAGGCACGGACGGCGCGGATGGAGACTTCGCTCGACGGCAAGGGCGGCTCGCTGATGAGCTACCACTCGTCGTCGGCCGGGTACGTGGCGGCCAAGGTGCCCGCCATTCCTCAGTGGCTCTGCCTCGGGTGCCGGGCGCCAGTCTTCACGCCCATTGTGGGCATCGACGACGCAGCCGGGCGCACCGCGCAGTTCAACGAGTACGGGCTCGCCATGCTGCCGCCGAGCGCCGGACTTGGGCGCGATGTCGTGGACAAGCTCTACCGGCTTGTCCTCTCTCGGTTCGAGGAGAATATGGAGACGCTGCGGGCGCGCGACATGCTGGACATGCTGCCGACCGGCTTTACCACGTTCAAGATGCGTGCGGCCGGACGGTTTGACCTCATGCTCGACGAGCTGACGGACCCGAGCATCTTCCCGTTGCTCACCACCGAGGCGCCGTGGCTCCCGCTTGTCCGCGAGCTGCTTGGCGACGATGCACAGTGCATCCACACCGGATGCATGCTCTCGATGCCTGGCTCGACGACGCAGCCGTACCATTCAGACGGCGACCACGAGTCGACCAAGCGGCACCGCCCGGTCCACTGCCTCAACGTCTTCATTCCACTCGTCGACCTGACCATGGCGCGCGGGCCAACCGAGTTCATTCCCACCTCGCACCGGCTTGGCTACTACGAGGTCGACGAGCAGCCCATGTGCCTCACGCCGCCGGCCGGCTCGGTCCTCCTCTTTGACTACCGCCTCAAGCACCGCGGACGCGGCAACGAGTCGGCTGACGAGCGCCCGGTCATCTACATCACCTACGCCCGCCCGGCCTTTGCCAAGAAGTCGGTCGCCAACGCAAACTTTTCCTCCGCCCGTTACCACAAGATGCCTGAGCTGCTGAGCACAAGCCGGTGGCGGTCGCGCGCTGACCGCGCCGCCGCCCGCCAGGCCCGATTCTGATCGACGATGGTGGTAAACACAGCTTGTAACTAAACTACCTGCTCCGTCGGGGGACTATTCATTCCACAGGCTCAACTGCACACGCTCCACGCTCTGTCTTCGCCTCGGCCTCGGCCTCGGCATCCAGGACGCCGACCAAGGCCTCGAGCAGAGTGAATGAGGTGTACCAGTGCGAGGCGTAGTCCATGTCGTACCACCAGTTGAGGGCAATCATGAGGCCAGTAGTCGGGTCCGGCTCCTGGGCAACCTGGTGGAACCAGAGCGACGGCAGATAGAGGACGTCACCGGCTTCGAGAGTGACGTGAAGCGGGGCGATGTGCGCAGCGCGCGGAAAGGCAGTGAGGTCGAGCGCGTCCGGGTCGAGCGCGATCCAGGTCGTCGAGGGCACGCCCGGCTCGGGCACCAGGCGCCAGGTGCCATTGACGCCGGTCGACACGTAGCGGGCCGCCGGGTAGTCGGCCTGGTGCAAGAACGGGGCGTCGGTGGGAGGGAGAAGGGTGAAGTGCTTGCGCCCGGCTACAACGAGGTACAGGTTCTCGTAGTGGTCCTTGTGTAGCGAGGTCACCGACCGGGCGCCACCCATCCACACGTTGACGGCATCGGGCGCGCCGCCAGTGCCTGGGAAGAGCGCCGCGCCGACCGGTGGCGCGGCGGCAACGTCTGCGTGCAGCGGCGCAAACTCCGAAGTAAAGTTAGAGTTCTGGTTCTGCAGGTACAGCACCTCGGCGCCGCCGGTAAAGTCGACGTCGATGGGACGGCCGGTGGCGAGGGTGGCGGCGGTGGTGGAACGATCGAGCGGGGCGCAAAGGGCTCCGGTACCGCCCTCGGCCTCAGTGGCACGCAGGGCGGCGAGAAAGGCCGCAAAGGTCATGGTCCGCTCCTCGGGCATGACAAAGGCTGCGCCGCCAAGCACCGCGTCGGCCCGCCCGGTCGGCGTGGCGTCGACCGTCAGTGCCGCATCGCCCAAAGCCGCATCCAGGTACTCGGGCGTCCACTTTGCTAGGCCGTCGCCCCATCCGGCTCCGCCTGCGCCGCGCAGTACACACGGCGTGTGCGTCGCCACGTGCGGCGCGAGCGCACGCGCCGCCGCCGCCGCAGGCTCGGCTGCCGCCGACACGTCGGCCTCGGCCACCGCCCGTGGCAGCCACAGCGCACGCGCCTCGTTGGCATGGGCCACGGCGGCAGCAAGCAGCATTAGTCTGTGTGTGGGTTGGGGGGGGGGGGGGTAAGGGGGGTGAGGGTGGGTGGGGGGGGGGGGGGGGAGGAGGGGAGGGGAAGGGAGGATGCGCTCCATGGCACACACACACACAAGGCGATGCCACCTCCGCAGGCGACGACACTCGGATCCTTCAATTCCACAGTCCGTGACATGGCGCGCAATCTCTCTACCGCGCACACGCATACGCACCGCACTGTGCGTGGCACAGACGGGGGCCAATCACGATCGCCCAAGGAGGGAAACGTCGAGCGGAGTCGGGGCGGGGGGGACAGACAACGCGGGCGCATACACCACGTGGATAGTCTGGCACTCGGCATGGGTGTCCTCGGCGAGGGTAAAGTACCAGCTGCCGGTCGATGCGCCGCCTTTGCCGGCAACAATGCCTTGGACTTGCAGCTTGTCGATGATGACTCGCGGCGGGACGGCAACTGTGAGGGCCGAGGAGGCGGCGATGCCGCGGAGGACGACGGGGAGCGAGACTCGCTTGCTTGCCTGTCGCGCCATCCAGGCCTCGACCCGGGCAAAGAGAGCAAGAATAAGGCGTGCAAACGGGGCCGACGGCGGCAACATGGCAGGATTGTCGGTCGAGGGATTTCCCGAGCCCAGCGCGGTGAGCGCCGAAGACCGCACCAGCGGTAGCATAGAGGAGCCCGGCGAGTTTGCCAGCGAGCCGCACTGCTCGCAAAAGTCAACGACACCAGCGTGAACCATCTGCAGCGCCAGATACTCGGGCGGAAAGAGCGACGGGATCTGGACCCGCATCATCGGCTCGAGTGCGTTGCAAAGCGCCTCATAGCTCTTGGGTAGCGACGCCCGCTGGTGCACCATCATATTCGAGAGCCAGATCTTGGCCCGGTTCATCGCCACCTTGAACGCGTTGGTCGGCGGCGGCGCAGCGTCGGTCGCCTCGCCTACAGTCACCAGCTCACTGAGCACCTGCGTCAGCTCGCGCCACCCGCCGTTGCCGTCGCGGAGCCAGTCGACTGCGTCGGGCGCAAACGAGTCGAGCGAGGCCGAGAGTACCGCTGCCACCACATCAGCCGTCAGGCGGCTTGGTAGCGGAATCTGCTTCCGCGGCGACGCCCGTGTCGCCCGCGTCTTGGACTCGGCCTGCCGCGACCGCAGATACGCCGCAGACTGCGAGCTGCGCCGCGCCGCCGTCGCCGGCGGCACCGCGCCAACCGTCACCCGCGCCCCGAGCGAGCTCAGCGCCGTCGTCACCGCTGTACCGCCCGGCACAAGCTCCGGGGCCGGCGAGAAGAGCCCGATGCCCGGCGAGCCCGCATCGGCAAAGACCGTCGATGCAACAAGGGCGCACATGGCGAGGCTTGCCGCTGCGGCGCTGCCCGGCGGTGCGTCGAGCGGCACCCCACCGACGCCGACGTAAGCCACGGCGTGCCCGCGTGCCGTGCGCTGGCTCGGATTCAGGCGCAGAGCCGCCGGGCAGCACGGGCACTGCACCTGCATCGCCGCAGGCTGTCCGCGCATCAGCACCACGCCCAGCTCGCGTCCGGACTTTGCCGCCAGCAGCCAGGCGATGACCGCCGCCGCCACCTCGGGCGACTGCGGCTCTGTTGCGAGGTCGAAGACCAGCACGTTCTTGGGCGGTCGCGGTCCAGCAAGCTTCTGCCGCAGCTGCGCGAGGCCGTCGACCACTGGGCCGCTGTAGGGAGCGCTCTGGGTGGCCATGTAAGAGGTGTGGCCGGTGGAAGTTTCCACCAATGTCCACCATTGCCAACGGCGCAAGTCAGCGGCCTTGTCGGTTGACAGCAAAGGCGGGTCCTTTGCCGTGACGAATGTCAATTTTTTTGTGTGGTATAAATATTTTCGCGATAGTGCGGGCAATGTGATTCTTTGTATAAACATATATATTTCGTACGATTATTATATATATATTTTTACTATTGTACAAGAACATTGTATATTATTGTTTGTTATCTATATTTTCATATAAAAATCCCAACACATTAAAGTTTTAGCTTTTACTGTACTCTTGCCTGGCCTCCTCCACACACAGCCTCATTCATGCCCCTGTACCTACAAAACTGCCTGCTATATGTAGCTCGTGTTGTACGCTCTCGGAACGTGTTTTCTAATCTGCTCTAGCCTCGGTATATCGCGTACCATCGATCGAAACACATCCCTGTCCGAGCCGCTAACTTGGCGGCTGCCGGCCGCAAGACCTCATTGCCGCGCTCAAAGCCCGACAGGAGCTATACCTCACGCCAGCGAGCCGTCTACATGGCGAGCATCCTCCCCACTACCACGTCGTCTGTGGCGGTGGGCGCGAGCGGAGGAGACGACGGCGAGACGTTCGCCAGCAAGGTCCTCTTCTGCAACGCATGCCTCGTGTTCCACAAGCTCTCGCAGACGCGCAAGACCAAAGCGAAGCGGCAGCAGCTGCAGGCGCTCTTCGAACGGTGGGGCGACACGCGGTACTTTGACATTCTGCGATTGATGCTGCCGCAGATGGACAAAGAGCGGGCGACGTACGGTATGAAGGAGGCGAACCTCGGCAAGCTCTATGTCGAGCTGCTCGGCGTCGACGCCTCGTCGGCGGCGGCGCAGTCGCTCATCCACTGGCGGATCCCAACCGGGCTTGGTGCTGGCGCGGACGCAGGCGACTTTGCCGAGGTTGCCGAGCGAGTCCTTCGCTCACGGTGCCATGACAAACCTACGCTCTCGATCAAGCAGGTCAACGATGCCCTCGACGCCCTCGCCCGCGCCGTCGAGCGCTCGGCGCGCCTGGAGATTCTGCGCAGCCTACAACGGCAAACGACAGCAGTCGAGCAAAAGTGGATCATCCGCATCATTCTCAAAGACATGAAGATGCATGTCTCCGAGACTACCGTCCTCAAGTACTTTCACCCCGACGCGCTCGAGGCTTACAACGTTTGCTCGTCGCTCAAGCAAGTCGCGCTCGAGTTTGCCGACCGCAACGTCCGCCCCGTGGCAAGCAGCGCAGCGGCAATCACGCTCTTCAAACCGATCAAGCCCATGCTTGCTGTCCGGTGCAACACCGTTGAAAAGGCGCTCGAGGAGATGGGCTCGGCGCCCTGGGTGATCGAGACCAAGTACGACGGCGAGCGGCTGCAGGTTCACTACTCAAAAGACCGCATTGCGCTCTTCTCGCGGTCGGGCAAAGACTACACCCGCGAGTACTTGGCATCGGTTCAGCCGCTGCTCGAGAAAGCCATCCCGTCGTCGGTTCACACGCTCATTCTCGACGGCGAGCTCGTGGTGTGGAACGAGACCAAGCAAAACTACTCGGTATTTGGCAATCTCAAGACCATCGCCCGTCGAGACCTCGAGAAGAAAATCGAGAATGATCGTGCAAACGGGTGCGTCGACCCGGAGCAGCTCGCTGCGCTCGATGCCATGAGGTCGTCGCGCCACTCGCGCGGGCCGAGCGGCAATCTGCAGGCCGACCCGGGCGACAAGCAGTCTGTCTTTTACGTCGTCTTTGACCTGTTGCTGTTCAACGGAGTCTCGACCGTCAACCTGCCGCTCTCGCAGCGCATCGAGATTCTCGAGCGCGACGTCGGGCTCGTCGCGGATCCCAAGCGCATTGAGATCGCGCCGCAAACCATTGGCAAGTCCGGCGATGATATCTACGATGCGCTCGAGGAGGCTATGGCCAACCAGGAAGAAGGCATCATGGTCAAGTCTCTCAACTCGGTGTGGAAGGCTGGCGACCGTTCGCACGGCTGGCTCAAGATCAAGCCCGAGTACGGCGACCGGACTGCCGATGACCTCGACGTCCTCATTGTCGGCGGCTACTACGGCACAGGCCACCGCTCGGGCCTCATCGCCAAGTTCATGCTCGGAGTCATTGTCCCGCCTGCGGTGCCCGGGGGCAAGCCCTCGGTCTTTTACTCGTTCACCAAGGTCGGGACAGGGTACTCGGTCGACACGCTGCGCAATCTCGACGCCGCACTCGGTGATCGCTGGATTCCGTACTCGACCGACTCGCCGCCGCCGCACCTCATTCTCGCCGACGGCTTCAAGGAAAAGCCCGACGTGTGGATCCCGCCCGAAAAGTCGCTCATCATGGTTGTCGTCACGCCGCAAATCATCAAGACCGAAAAGTTCAAGGCCGGCTACACCATCCGCTTTCCACGCTGTCGAGCCTTTCGCCACGACAAGCCCTGGAGCTCGGGCCTCTCACTCCCAGAACTGCAGCAGCAGTTCCATGTCAACGCCGGTCGACCTCTCGGTGATCGCGCTCTGAGAAAGCGGAAGGCACCCGGATCGGCGCCCGGCTCGCGCGCGGCCGCAAGCTCGACCCGCCATTCGCCGCGGAAGCGCAAGAAAAAGAAGACAATCTTGAGCAAAGGAAGCGGTCGTGGTCGCACGCGCACCGTCCTCGCTGCCTATGCTGGTATCAATGTGGCGGGGTGACCAAGGTCGGCTCGCTCTTCAACGGACTTGCGCTGTGTGTCATCGGCGGCGATCGCAACGCAGGTGTGACCAAGGCCGAGCTCGAGAAGGCTCTCGTCGAGCACGGAGCAAGCATCTCGCAGAACCCGGCCGTTGACGGCTCTATGTTTGCTGTAGTCGCCCGCGGTCTTGTTCTCAAGGTTCGCAACATCATCACCGCACATCCGACCTCGCTCGATGTCATCCACTACTCCTGGATCACCGACTGCGTAGCGGCCGGCAAGCGGCTCCCGCTCGAGCCGCGTTACATGATCCACACCACGCCGACAACGGCCGAACACTTTGCCAAACGCTCCGACATTTACGGCGACTCGTACGCCGACGACGCTACCACCGACTCGCTTCGTCTTGCCTTTGCGCAAATCACCAAGCAGTGCGGGCGGCTTGTCGAGCCGAGTGAGGCTCGCATCGCGCCGGCCGCGCTGCGCAGCCTTGAGGACCGCTACGGCCTCCACACACGTTGGTCGACCTTCCGCGCCGCCGTCGTCTACCTTGACATCAACGCGTCGCCAATTGACCCGGCATCTCGGCTAGCCGTCACTCCGCTCGACCTCCTCGACGTCGTCATCCGCCACCACGGCGGTACCGTTGCACCCGCGCTTGACAACACGGTCACCCACGTTGTTGTCTCCCGCCAGGCACCCGACCGCATCCCGGCCATCCGCAACCAGCTCCGTCAGCTCCGGCCCATGTACCTCGTCGACGATGACTGGATCACCGCCTGCGTTGAGGCCGGTACCCACCTCGACGAAACACCGTACAAAGTTGTCGGGCTTGGCTCCCGATGACCTGTCGCCGAGTCAGCGGCCCAAATTGCAGTAACACCGGCGCCCAACCCCTCTCTCCCCACCCCCACCCCCACCCCCTCGACACACGCACAGTCATGGGCAAGCGAGGCGCAGGTACAGGCGGGTACGCCTCCGAGGTCCGCGCCCGCCAGCGCGACGAGGAGAACCGACGCCGCCGCAAGGCCAAGGTCAAGGCCAAGCAGGCCGCCGAGGACGCTCTGGTGGCCACCGACCCAGCCGCCGCCCTCGCCCGCCTGCGCTACCTCGAGCATGCCCTCACCCAAGGCTTTCTGGCTGGCTCTGCCAAGCGCCGGGTCGCCTCGGATGTCGGCTTCCTCCGCTCCAAGATTCAGGCTTCCCACAAGTCGCCTGAGGCCCTTGCTGCCGCCCTCGCCGCCGCTGGCACCGCCGTCCCGGGCTACACCCCACTCCCGCACGAGCTGCCCAAGCCTGCAGGCGCAGACACAGACGCAGGCGCAGACGCAGACGCAGATGCCGTCGGGGAGGCCACTGTTGCCGAAGACAGCAGCAATGATGGCCAGCCGCCTCCCTCCATCGACCTCGCCTCCATTCCGCTGCCTCCCGGCCCGGTCCCGGGGTGGGAGACCCTGCCGCTGCGGCGGGCTCCGCCCTGTCCGACTCCCCCGCGCCCGATGCACATGCATCCGGCCCCGCACCACATGCACCCGGCCCCGCATCACATGCATCCGGCCCCACACCGCATGCATCCGGCCCCGCACCGCATGCATCCGGCCCCGCACCACATGCACCCGGCCCCGCAAGCCAAGCGCCAGAAGACTCTTGTCGCGACGGACACTCCGCCGCTGGCTGTGGCGGCTGTGCCTCCCCCTCCTACTGCGGCGGCAGCGGCTCCGCCACCTGTGAGTGTTGATCCTGTGGTGCTTTCACTGCTGCCAACTGCCGTGGCGCTCAAGAAGACCCGCAAGTAGGCAAGACTAGAACGGCGGCGGCGCTGCGCCGGTCGACGACGCCGCCGCACCGTACGCGGCCGGCTTGCCGTACGGGTTGGCCGCCGCTGTTGGTGTGGCCCGAGCCGGCTGGTAGCCCGATGCTGCCGATGCCGGCTGCTGTGCGGCAGATGGGTCGAGCGCGTACGGGTTGGCCGAGGCGGCTGCAGGTGCGCCGTAGACGGCAGGCTGGCCGCCGGGAGCGGCAACGGGCGCGCCGTAGGGGTTGCCGACGAGTGGCGAGACGACGGGCGTGTTGGGCTGCTGGTAGGGGTTGAAATGGGCCCGCGGCGGCGGTGGCGTGGCAGCTGCAGCCGGCGGCGTGACGCCCGGCGGCGGCGTCCACTGCGATTGCTTGGTGTTGTGGTCGACGTAAAAGGTGCGGCCCGACGCCGGATCAATCTTGGCCTCCCAGCCCGGCGGGAGCGCCGGCGTTGCCGGCGCGGCCGACGACGACGCCGGCGGTGCCGGCGGCGCGTGCCACTGGGTTTGGTGCGTCCGGGTGTTGATGTAGTACCGGCGGCCAGTGTTGGCGTCGACATCCGAGGTCCACCCGTCGGGGAGGGCCGGGACAGGCGTCGATGCCGCGGGATGAGCCGACGAGTGAGACGAGGCAGCCATGATCGGCGCGCCACCAGCGCTGGTTGTCGGGCGGTCCCAGGTTGTTGTCTTGGTGTGATGGTTGACGTAGTACATCTTACCCGAGCCCGGATCGACCTTGGCCTCCCAGCCGGGCGGGAGTGCCGAGCCAGTGCCTTGCGCTGGGCGTGCGGCCGACTCGCCGCAACCGGACGACGACGAGGACGACACCATGCTCAGCTGTGCAGCGTTGGCCGAGTGAGCCTGTCCGGGCGCGTAGCGGACCATAATGACAACGTCCGACTTTGTGGACGTCACCGGCTCCTCCCGACGGGTCTGCGCGTTGTACCGCAGGATCTGGGCAGCGTGCTTGGTGTTGTGAACGGCCTCGACGCGGAAGCCCTCTGCGCGGAGAGTGTTGACGACGGCCAGCTCCGAGACGATAAGCTGGTACTTGTGCGAGAAGGTGTTGCTGGCGTAAAACTGGGTGGCGTGATGGGCAAATGGGTCGTTAGCGACGCGAGCCGCCGGCGGCCGCCCGGCCGAAATGCCAAACTGGCCGAGCGCGGTGCGGATGGCGGCGAAGAGCCGCGGGTCGTCGGGGAGGACTCGGAACTGCTCGTGGGTGAGGTTGACCATGGTTACGCCGCCGCCGCGGCCGACGCCAGAGTCGTGGGTTCCGTCGAGCGGGGCAAGGACGGCAAAATAGTCAGAGTCGCCGACGGCAATGACTGTCTGCGAGACGTACCGGTGAATGGCCTCCAGCAGGAGCTTGGCTGTCCGGGTAAAGCCCTTCCACATGACAAACGGAAAGCCGCGGATCTTGCACTCGTAGTTGCCTGCAGCGTCGGCCGCCATCGGCTTCTGCAGGCCAAACATCGAGCCGAGCTGTGAGTCGAGCTCGCGGATGAGTCCCTGAGGAGCATTGGCCGAGGCGTAGGCACGGTCGCTGGAGCCAGCCACACCGACAAACTTGAAGAGCGGTGGGTCGACACCCGGCGTGTGGTGGCGAAAGACAAAGATGTACTCGCCGGCCACAGAGAGGAGCGTGAGGCCGATCTGGACAATGGCATTGGCGACACGGACGACCGAGTGCAGGGCGGTGTTTCGCCGCTCAAACGAGGCCACCACCGAGGTGGCAAACGTGCCATTCTTCTCAGGTGCAAACTTGGCCTTGACCTGCAAACCTTCGGCGGCCATGGCGGCGCCGAGCGCGTCGACCATGCTAGGGTCGGCGTTCGACGAGATCTTGAGGTTGTTGTTGTAGCCGGTAGCTACGACAATGGGCGGGAGCGAAGCCGGCGAGACATGGCTGCTACCGGCGGCAACAAGCGGTGCAAAGTAAAAGTGGACTCGCGACCCAAAGTGCGCGCCGTTGGCTACCATGTAGCCGGCGTGTGAGATGGCGGTGAGGATGGGAGCCAGCGTGTTGGCAAGGAACGACTTGCGGAACGGATACCCCTTGAGCTTGGCTCCCCAGCGCGCGCGGTTGAGTGCCCACGCCCGCTGCAGGCGGTATCCGCTCGCCTCGAGCGCTCCCTTGATGGCCTCCAGTACCTCGCGAGGCGTGTTCTGCGACGCCATCATCTCGTCATCGTCGTCGACCCACCAAGCCCAGGTCGGCGGCGCGCTTTGTGGCTGCCCGCTTCCGTACGCCGAGCTCGGGCCTCCGCCACCCACACCCAGGCCACCGCCAACCGAAACGGACGGATGCGGCCCAGCCATGTGCGGCTGGCCTGCTCCGCCGGTCGAGTATGCCGATCCGTAGGCTCCGCCCGAGTGGCCGCTGCCGTACCCGCCGCCACCGCCGTATCCGCCGCCGCCGTATCCGCCACCACTGCCGTAGCCCGAGCGGCCGCGACCCTGGTTGTTGTTGTAGCCGCCACCTCCGAGGATCGCCGCCCCGATCGTGCCGATCATGCGCGACCGCTGCTCGCGGCGGCGGCGGATGTCGGAGCGGCGGCGGCGGATGCGGCGGCGGTGGCGCGAGCTGTGGCCGGCGGACGAGTACGAGTACGAGTCGTATGAGTACGAGTCATGCCCCGAATAGCCTGAGTTGTAGCCGCGGTTCGGGCGCATGCGACCATCGGCGCGGCCGTGGACTCCGCCCTGATGCGAGCCGAAGAGGCGCATGCGCTCCTGGCGGCGGCGACGGATGTCGGAGCGGCGGCGGCGCCTACGGCGGCGGTGGCGCGAGTTGTGGCCGGCGGACGAGTACGAGTACGAGTCGTACGAGTATGAGTCCGAGTACGAGTACGACGAGTACGACGAGCGCCCGGGCCGCCGCCGACGCCGGCGCCGCCGGTTGTTGTTGCGCCCACCTCCAGAGATGAACATAGCGAGAAGGAAAGGCTAGTGGGTAGGTTTGCTGGTGAGGTTGGTTCTGGCTCTTCGCACTGGCGTGTGCAGAGAAGTGTGCGGTGTGTCTGTGTCTGTGTCTGCGGACCATTGCTGCCGCAGAGGTGGTGTGCGTGACGGCGTGGTGGTGGAGCCTCCGTTACGGAATTGGGGGGGGGGGGGGGGGGCTTTTATGAACTTTGCTACGGTACAACAAGCATGGTCAGCTTCATGCTCCGGCATCAGAGGGTGTTGGTGGTGATCCGGTGCCGCGTGTGGTTGCCCCGCTAGGCACAACGCCGCGCCGTTGCAGGGCAAATGACTCCGGCCATGCAGTGGGGAGGCTCCCGGAGAGCTTGCCGGCCGAGTCACTGGCCATCATGGCGTCCACCAGACGACTCCAAGTCGTCTGGTGGGTGGCGTCGGCGGCCTGGTACAAGTCCATGACGGCTCCGAGCGAAAACACATCGTGGACAGTCTCCATGGGTAAGCGCCGCCCATGGCCTGGGTCGACAAGCCCGGGCGCGCGCTTACCGTCGGCCACGTGGCGGAGTGATGCCGGGTAGAGCTCGCGGATCGGCCGCGCAAGGTCAAAGTCGATGAGAAAGCCGTTGCCGTCGTTGTCAAACACCATGTTGTTGCGGCGAATGTCGCCGTGAACCATGCCGATGCCATGGAGTGCGGCAAGACGGCGTGCGACGTCTTGAAAGTGAGACAAGGTGACCATGGAAGCGTCCGGATGCTCGTCCGACGACTCGTCCTCAATGTCGGTCTTGAAATGGGTGACAAGGACGGCAGTCGTACCAAGCGACGCGTTGATGGTGCGCTCGCAGCGGCGGACGTCAAACGGAGTCTTGACGACCAGAGCACAGGCACACAGCTCAGGTGACGCGACCCTCCATGCGTGCGCGTTGGGCATGCGCGACGTTGATCCCAAGAACCACTTGAAGGCGTAGCCGTCGACCACCGCCACGTTGGGGCCGAAACTGCGCGGTGCACGCAGCGGCTCATGCAGCCGGCGGACCATGATGGCGGTGACTTCGGACATGGCCACGGCAAAGCCGACCACGACCGTCACGTACTCGTCGAGGCTGGTGCAGGTCATGCTCGCCACATCCACCGTCAGGATGTGATCGCTTCGGACAAGGTGTGCCGCGAGCTGGAGAGAAGGGTGGGTCGGCGATCCTCTGGCCATGTTGGCTGCGGTGGGAAACTGGCCAGAGAGCGAAAGTACCGATGGGCCGAGCGGGAGGCCAGCCAGAGCCAGAGCCAAAGCGTGCGCGTACGCCTCTACCTGGCCGTTCTTGTGAGACACGCCTGGTTCGTACACGCCGAAGCCAAGGGTCATCTCGGTGGACCGGACGCCAAACAGCACGTCAGCGACAGCGTTCGGCAGGATCGGACGCTCGTGCCACATGCGCCTTGTGAGTCTCTCTGCAACACCTGCAGCGTCGTCAGCTGACCGGGCACCAGAAGTACTCGGGTCGTTCGAGGCACTCCGTGTGCTCCTGACCTCGCGCACACGTGCTGACAAATTTGAATTGGGCTTGACCGCGCGCGACGAGAGCAGCTCGGCTTGGGCTTGCCACTCGTGAGCCTGGGAGAGGAGCCTGTTCTTCAGCCGCTCGCTGTATGCGGTACCAGCCTGGGCGGCGGCAACACTCGCCTCCAGCTCTGCATCTGCGAGCCGTGCCTTGTGCTCGGCGATGGCAGCTGCACTACCCACCGCCGCATCAAGAGCAGCGGCGTGGTCGTGGCAAAAGGCTGCAGCGCGCTCGCACCGCAATCGGATGGCATCAAGCGGCAGAGGCAACTCTGCGTTGGCAGTAGGAACATGGACCGAGAGCGAGGCATAGAGCTCCGCAACAAAAGCCTTTTCCAGATGGAAGGTCCGCATAGCGTCGGTGTCTAGGCCAACAAGGGGACGAGAGCTCGAGGAAAAGACAAGCGTCCAAAGGTCGTGTGTCACGGAATGCCGCACAGTCTCCATCTCGGCCCGCATGGTAAAAGCTTTGCGGAAAAGTGGAGGTGCAAGCTTGGCATCGAGGGCAGGGGCCAAGTCCAAGTCCTGCAACGCAAGACTGCCATCATCGCTGGAAGAGCTGTTCCCAGGCCAAACCACCAGCTCAAGATGGCCCGACACAACCAGAGGAAGAAGGGCAGCAGGATCCGAGACAGGTGATTCCGTCTCGGCGAAACCACCAAACATTGATCGCGAGGCAGGGCCCTTGGGTTGGACAATCCCAATGTGATCGCGAGAAGAGCTGGCAGGTGCACCATTGGCATTCCCCGTGTGCAGACTGGCGAGTTTGCGCATGTTGCTGCGCAGAAAGTCGGCGTAGGCAGAGAGCGACGCAATGTCTTCCTCGGAATCGCCGCGACTCTTTCCGTGAGCAATCTTGGCCTCGGCCACTCCGACCTTGGCCTCGGCCACGTCAACAGGATCAGCCTCGCCAGCCTCCAGCTTGGCCTTGGCCACACTCACCTTGGCCTCGGCCACACTCACCTTGGCTCCGGCCACTCCGACCTTGGCCTCGGCCACTCCGGCCTTAGCCTCGGCCACGTCAACAGGATCAGCCTCGCCGGCCTCCAACTTGGCCTCGGCCACACTCACCTTGGCCTCGGCCACTCCGACTGTAGCCTCGGCCACTTCGGCCTTGGCCTCGGCCACGTCAACCAAATCGGCCTCGCCGGCCTCCAGCATGGCCTCGGCCACACTCACCTTGGCCTCGGCCACTCCGACCGTAGCCTCGGCTACTCCGACCTTGGCCTCGGCCACACTCACCTTGGCTCCGACCACTCCGACCTTGGCCTCGGCCACTCCGGCCTTAGCCTCGGCCACGTCAACAGGATCAGCCTCGCCGGCCTCCAACTTGGCCTCGGCCACACTCACCTTGGCCTCGGCCACTCCGACTGTAGCCTCGGCTACTCCGACCTTGGCCTCGGCCACACTCGCCTTGGCCTCGGCCACTTCGACCTTGGCCTCGGCCACGTCAACCAAATCGGCCTCGCCGGCCTCCAGCATGGCCTCGGCCACACTCACCTTGGCCTCGGCCACTCCGACCTTAGCCTTGACCACTTCGACCTTGACATCGGCAGCGACAACCTCCAACTGGGCTTTGCTAAGTTGAGCACCAGCCACCTCTTCCGATGTCACTTCACCTAAGCCATGCCCAATGCGTGCCTTCATCCACCTCTGCACTGCAGCTGTTAATGCAGCCTTCGTCTCCTCTCTGATCTCGACATTGTCGTCCGCACAAGTGAGTGACCGAGGCCTTTACGACCTTTTTCCTGACAGCCCTTCCTGTTCCCCCCTCCCCAACTCATGACCTGGAGCAGCGCGTCCATGCCCCCACAACCACTCAAAGCCATCACGTACAACATGGTGTCCATAACATTTACCACGCTCATGGCGTGACCAATGGTCAGAGACGAGCTACTGGGCTCCAACACCTCTGCAACCTGTTGGGGCTTGCCAGCTGATGATGTCCGTCGCACGCGATCGCGATCGCGTTGGCAACTGCGGTCGCGACGGGCGAACACGCTCGCACCCCGTCGGTAGGCATCCTGGTAGTACAGCTGATCAGACGCGCGACTGGGCATAGAAGGGCTGTGTACACACAAACGCACGCACACAAAAGCACATACACATACACATACACATTTGAATGTGCCTTTGCACTCCCACAAACCTGTAGCCGCGCCATAGAAATCTTCTTGGTGGCGTGGCACGAAAGGAAGGCGGCGGGGACAGGCAGGCGATGCACGGCGGCGGCGAGAGGTAGAGGCCGAAGCGGGACATACTCGCCTTCGCCCCACCACGCCACCCGGCCCGGCCATGGGCATGCACCACTCCACCTCGGGTAAGTCCGGGTACCACTACTCGTACGCAAAGACGGACATGGTGTTCTCGGAAGAGCAGGTGGCCGCCCTTTGGGCCGCCGAGAACGCCGCCCGCACCGATCCGGCTGTCCTCGCAGAGTACGCCCAGCACGACACTGACGCCTGGCGCGCACGGGTCACCCTGCGCATTCAGACTCGCGTTCTTCGTGATGTTCTCGCCATCGCCGATCGCGACATGCCCTCGGCCCTCAAGGCCCTCAACAACGCCCGCTACGACATGCGCTTCAACCACAACATCGACCGCCCCGTCTACATCCGCTTCGACCGCTCACAGCAGGGAGGCCTCGTCGTCCGCGATACGCCGCCGCCGGCCACTGTCTTTTCGCTTGCCGCGCTCACGTCGTCTGCTCCCTCCGCGGCCGGCAGCACGTGCATCACCGCCCTCGCCGCAGACGCCACCGCCCGCGGCCGCGCCCTCGTCGTCGTCGCCGGCTCGCGGTCGTGACCGCCGTCGCGGAGAGGCGTGCCCATCTTCAACGCCCTTGCCGCAGACTACGCCCACGTGGCGGACTTTGTCTTTCTGTACATCGTCGAGGCCCACGCCTCCGATGAGTGGCCAATGCCGGTCGGCGGCGGCCGTGAGCCGTACCCTCAACCGAAAAGCCTGCCCGAGCGCGCCGCGCGCGCAGCCGAGTACGTCGCTGACTACGGTTTGGAACTTCCGGTCTACGTCGACTGCATGAGCAACGCGTTCGAGTCGGCCTACGCCGCCTGGCCCGAACGCTTCTTTGTCATCGACGCCGGCGTCACCGCCTTTATCTCGCAGCCAGTCCCGGACAAGGGCCACGATCCAGCCGAAGTCGAGGCGTGGCTCCAGGCCAGGGCCGCTCTTGACGGCCCTGGTCCGTTTGTCGTCGATAGCGGATGCGTTGACGGCCCGACAGATTCGGGCGTCGAGTGCACGCCTGCCGACGCGGCTCCGCCCGCCCCGACTGTTGAGACCAGCGCCAGCCCAGCCTCAGAGTAGGCTCACACCTGCGAGTGCCGCCGCTGCAGACGACGTCATGACGGCGCGATGCCCCAACTGATGGACCACACACGTCCCAGCGGCACCGCGCCCGAGCCACATAAGCGTCTGCTGCGCCGTAAAGTTCTTCCCAGCCTACACGCCGGTGATGTCGAGCGAGAGCTGGACGGTGGCTCCGGTGACTGCGGCCTTGTGGGCCAGCATTTCGTCCTTGAACGCCTCAAAGTCGCCGCAGGCCATCAGAAGCTCAAAGACCTCGCCCTGCAGCTCGTTCTCGTCGCGGGTGGCGAGGATCGACATGAACTCGGCCATCGACGAGCCGGCGGCGGCAAGCGCCTCGGCGACCATGCCCTCGACCATGGCCTGCCACTCGGAGAAGAGCGGCATATATTCGAGCTTGTTCTCCTCACCGTCATCAAACATCTCACAGTGCGCGTCGCGGAACTGCTCCAGCGCCTCACCAAACGCCGGATCCATGATGGCGTCCTCCAGCTCGCCTACCAGCGCATCAAACCGCGCTGTCTCGGCGTCAACCTCGCCTGCACTTTCGCCGGCACACTCGCCAAAGCCCAGATCCAGATCGATTTCCGTACCTTCGCCAACCACATCCGCCGCTGCTGCCGATTCTCCTGTCACCGTCGCCGTCGTCGTCGTCGCTGCGTTTGGCGCGCGACACGTTGCATGAGTCGTCCGCTCGCCACGCTCTCTTCCCCTCCCCCCCCCACACCCCCCGGCGCCCCGCACCCACGTACCCGCACCCTGCACCGCACCCTCTGTGACTGCGCTCATGTCTTTGTTGCTTGTGGTTCGTGCTCGCTGGCGCCGTGTGTTGTCTGCTGCTGCGAGACTTCTGTCGGCCCAACTGCGCCGCACTCGGCCACTTGCGCTTCCACGCTTGACCGACCGACCGGCTTCGACCGACCGACCCAAGCTGGTCGACTCCGCAGCTGACACGTACAGACCGGAATGCTCCGATAGCTTGCGCTTGGATCGGCCAGCATCCGAGAGGCGACCGGCCAGGTCACTGGGACATGTTGGTGTAGCCCGGAAAGGTAGCGCGGATGACCTTGCCGGCACGTGGCGGCAGGGCGCCGGCGCACTGGCCGGAGTCCGGGTGATCCTTGGCCCACTGCTCGGGGGGAACAAAGCGGGCGACGGGCGAACGCTTGTCGGCGACGTAGCGAATGGTACCGTGCGGAAGGTAGCCCTTGGGCGGGTCGCGGGCGAGCTCGATCGGGCCCTGTGAGGTTGGTGTGGAGCGGACAGCCAGGATGGAGCCTGCGTTGGTCGCTCCCGGCCCGGCAGAGCGAATGGGCGACGAGACGTAGCGCGGGCGGGCCGGCGAGGCGAGGCCGCCTGCGGCAGCATCGGCAGCGAGCTGGGCAGACGAGGCCACAACCTTTGTGTAGCCCTGACAAGTGGCGACAATGCGGCCCGAGCCTGTCTTGCGTGGGACGCCGATGCCGTCCGAGCCCGGCTCGCCGTTGTCTCCTCTGGTGGAGATCGCCCCGGAGCGGCGCGGGATGGCGCCAGGCACACCGCGTTCGCCGTCGTACAGCGGCGACGCCGTCGATCCGCCGTCGCCTGAGGCGCGGATGGGGTGGCGGGCCGGCGGCGGCGGTGTGGCCGCAGGCTCGGCTGGCCCGTGGGCCGCGCCCGACTGGATGTCCTTGAGTGGCGTGACGACGTTGTAGCCCTGCGAGCGAGCGTGGATGACGCCCGAGGCGTACGGCTGCGAGGCGCGCGGCGGCGTTGCTGACACAGCTGCTTCCTTGCTCGGCGACGGCACGACCCGGGTCGCACCCGGCGCACCGGCCTTGATAATGCCCGAGTGATGGACGTGCCTCGACGGTGTCTCGCCGCCGGCCAGCGCCGCCTGCACATGCGCCGGCGACGGCACAATACGCGTCGTCCCCGCAGGCCCGGCCTTGATCGTCCCGGTGTAGTACCCGTCCATGCCGTTGCTACCTTACCGCTGTCGTGTCTCAAAGTGCGGTGTTATACCTGCGCGATGTGCTCCCACGACAAGCCCCCCCCCCCCCAAGGTCTCTGTTGCCCGTCTAACGGTCGTTCCGTCCGCCGGCATCTCGCCGAGCAGCGGAATTCGATCGAATACGCCAACGTGGCATAATCGATGGCGGTCGCAATGGGCCAGCACAAGACAGGGCGGTGGCGAAGCGAGGACTGATGGACCATGCTGGACTTGAATCAGGTCAGAACTATGTGAGGGTGTGGCGGGATGAAGCTGATGTGACCGAGATCTCGCACCCAAGCCCTCGCCTATGGGCGGAATGGTAGAGGCTGTGGCACCAGTGGCAGGGGCAGTCGAGCCAACCATGACACAAGCACTGACACGGACCTGCGCACACCTCACCCAACCACCCACACCACCACCACACCACACCACACCACTCATACCCTCACCCACATCCTCACCCACCCACCACCCCCGCCCCCCCCTCCTTCCCCTCCCCGTCACCCTCCCTCTCCAACCATGTCAATCGACACCGACAACATCGCAGGCAACACCGTGGCCCAGCTGCGCGCCTTTCTCGCCACCCATGAGGTAAGCAGTCTGCCCTTGCCCACCCCCCCCACCCCCCCCCCTTGCCCCCCCCCCTCCCTCACCCTCCACCCCCCGCACTCCAGGTCGACCTTCCGCCCAGCAGATCCCGCAAGGCCGTCTACGTCGCCCTCGTTGAGCAACACCTCGCTGGCACCGCCTCTACTGCTGCCCCCACCACCATCACCACCATGACCACCTCCTCCACCGACTCCACCTCCTCCACCGACTCCACCTCTTCCTCCTCCACCAACACCATCATCTCCACCGACTCTACCACCACCGCCGCCGCTTCTTCGATGTCAGACTTTGCCGCCGCTCACGCTTCGTCGCGGTCGTTTGTGATGGCCACGGCAGCGCTGCTCTCCGTGGTTGTCGGCGTGGCGTCGTGGCTGCTGATGGCGCCCGCCGGCGACGTGGATATGCCTGTTGAGATGCGACGGATGCTCGGCACGACACTTGCTGCCTCGGCCATGGCGTATGCGCTGGCATGGACGCTTATTCCCAAGCTTGCGCCGTCGCTGCGCGACAACGGGCTGTTTGGTATCGACATCAACAAGTTTGACGCCGCCGGGACGCCGCGGACGCAGTGGGGCAGCCGGACCAAGGTGCCCGAGTCGCTCGGCCTCGTCTGCGGTGTCATCTACCTGGCCACGGTCGTGGTTTTCCGCTTTGGCGAGCCTGCGGTCCGCAACGCGCTTGCGGATGCCGGCACCGACCGGGCCATCGACCTCGGTGAGTACAACGCGGCTCTGCACTCGATCTGCTTCATGCTCCTCCTCGGCTTTGCCGACGATGTGCTTGAGCTGCGTTGGCGGTACAAACTCGTTCTTCCGACGGTGGCGACGCTACCGCTGCTGGCGGCGTACTCGGGCGGGACGTCGGTGGTCGTGCCCAACATGCTCCGCCCGTGGCTCGGCCCGTTCTTCGACCTCGGCCTCTTTTACATCGGATACATGGGCTGCGTCGCCATTTTTTGCACCAACGCCATCAACATCTACGCTGGCATCAACGGCCTTGAGGCCGGCCAGTCGTTTGTCATTGCCCTCGCCGTCGTTGTCCACAACCTGGTGGAGATGCTCGCGCCATCGGCGTCGTCAGAGCCCGACTTGCACCAGTTCTCGCTCTCTCTCATGCTCCCATTTGTCGGCGTCACCCTTGCTCTCCTCCACTACAACTGGTACCCGTCGTCGGTCTTTGTCGGCGACACCTTTACCTACTTTGCCGGCATGTCCTTTGCCGTCGTCGCCATCCTCGGCCACTTTTCCAAGACCCTCATGCTTTTCTTCCTCCCGCAGATCCTCAACTTTGTCCTCTCGCTCTACCAAATCCTCATCGGGCCCATGCTGTTCAAGGTCAAGTGCCCACGCCACAGGCTTGCCCGCTACGATCCTGACACCGGCCTCCTCCACGCCGTCCCGGCCCACCACAACCTGCTCAACCTCTACCTCTACTTCGCCGGCCCGCTCCCCGAATCGACCCTCAACCTCCATCTCATGGCCCTCCAGGCCGTCTCCTGCCTCTTTGCCTTTGTCATCCGCTACTACGTCTCGACCTTTTTCTACGATGCGTAGAGCTGCGGCCAAGACCCCAGTCAAGACTACAACCAGGACAAAGTCGATGATACTGACGTCGTCGTTGGCGCCGCCGCCATGCGATGCGCGTCTGTATGGCGTGTATGCTGTATAAAATAGCCTCCGTGCCTCTCTGCACCCCGCCGGCCGATGCCCTCACAGCCGTGACCGCTGCTACGAGTACTGACTGGGACATTCGTCGAGTTCCGTCCGCTGCGACCCCAAACTACGACCTTCCTGGACCACACACTGCCACAGCCACGCACACGCACACATAAAGCACACACACCACCACCACAAACACACACACACACACACACACACACACACAAACACACACACATACACACACACATACACATCTCCCCCCGCATGTTGTTGTGCAAAGAGTGCAAGCGGCGGCTCTCGCAGCGCGACTTCAACAAGCGCCAGCTGAACAAGCGCAAGAACAAGCAGCAGCCGACGTGCATCGAGTGCCTGGAGCAACTGAAGAACGGCGGGAGCACGGCCAACAATGGCGATACCGCCGCACCGGCAAGTAGTGCCGCCGCTGCCGAACCCGTTGCAGCCTCATCGTCCAAGAAAAGCTCGTCCGGCTCGGCCGCAAAGGCATCGACAAAAGCGAGGGCACTCAAGCCGAGCCGAGCCAGGCCGGGCCGCGGCGTAGCCAACAAGGTCGATGCCTTTGTGCATGCGACGTTGACAAAGCTCGCGAGGGCACATGCGACCTGGCACAGCCTCCTCGCCAACCACCAGTTTGCGGCCTTTGAGCGGTGCGCCGTCCGCTACGGCCCGCTCACCTTCCGCTTCCCGCTCATCCTCATGCACGCCTTCTCGCTGCTGGGCGAGGCGACTTCGCCGGAGGAGATCGACCAGCTGAACCGGGATTCATGGAAGGCGCTCGTTGCAGCGCTCAAGAACATCCATGCGTGGTGCCCGTCGTACACTGACGCCATCGACGAGCTCCAAGCCTCGCTCGACAAGCTGGCCTCGGACGAAGACGTTTACGCCATGTTTCCCCAGCTTGACACGCTGCCCACCAAGTCGCATGTCATGAATGTGCTCAACAACTGGGGCTTTAGTGTCTCGCGAGGCCATGCGCTCTCGGGCATCCGGGTTTTCTTCTCCCTCGCGCTTGTCTTCTCGCGCGTCATCCCGTCAGAGGCCTGGGCCAGCCTGTCATGGCCGGGCGAGGTGGGCGAAGCAAGCGATGGCACTGTTGATCCTCTCGTTCACGCTGAACTGGTTGCCATCCGTGTTTCCGTCGAGGCCGAGGCCGAGGCGCAGGCCCGGGCTGCGCAGGAGAAGGCTGTCAGGCTGGCCGCCGAGGCCGAGGCCGCCCGCATTGCTCGCATCGAGGCCGAAGCCAAGGCGGCCACAGAGAACGACGCCAAGGCTGCGGCCCGCGACGCTGCTGCTGCCGAAGCCAAGGCCGTCACCCGAGCGAAGGCCGCCGCTGCCGCCGCCGAGGAGGCCGTCACTGCGGATATGAAGGCCAAGGCCGAGGCCGAGGCAAGGGCCGCGGCCGAGGCCGACGCAAGGGCCAAGGCCGAGGCCGAAGCGAGGGCCAAGGCCGAGGCCGAGGCCGCTGAAGCCAAGGCTGCTGCCTCTGCCGCTGAAGCCAAGGCTGCCGCCGCTGCCGCCGAGGCCGAGGCCAAGGCTGCGGCCAAGATGCAGGCCGAACTCGAGGTCGAGGCCCAGTCCGCCGCTGAGGCCAAGGCTGCTGCGGAGGCCGAGGCCAAGGCCAAGGATTTTGCGACCAAGAACAAGATGTGCACGGTGTGCAAGGAGGTGAAGCACAAGTCGAAGTTTTCGCGGTCACAGTGGAGCAAGTCGTCGCGCAAGTGCCTCGACTGCGTTGCGCAGGTGCAGCTCTACCTCAACGTGTTCAAGGGCGTCCGCCTCACCAACGCTATGAACATGTTCTCGAAGCTCTCGCTGGCTGACGCGGTGACGGCCGGAAAGGCTGCGCTCAAGGCAGCGGCGAACGAGAAGTCGCCGTTCACCATCTACCAGCGCATCATCTCGAGCTCATGGGACATGTCGCAAGACTCTACGGTCCGCAGTGCGCGGACGGATAACGGGTACAACGCCATGCACGCGGCAGCGGTGAGCGGCAACGTCCGCTACGTCAAGGCGCTGGCCGACATGGGCGTCCGGCTCGACGTGGTCTCAAAGTCTGGCATCACTCCGCTTGTGCTTGCGTTCTTCAACGTGGTGACCGAGGCCGGCAACCGCGAGGCTGTCGACGTCTTGCTGACCATGCTCGAACTCGGGCCAAAGTGCGGTGGCGACATCCACACTGCGTGCATCGACTGCGGCGGCGCGAAAGTCTCGCTCGTCGAGCTGGCCTTTGCCTTGTTCCAGGCAAACCTCGCCTCAGTCCTCACCCAGTACGTCGTGGCGCCGCCGCTCTACACAGAGGAGCAGAGCAGCTCGCTCGCGACAACTGTCTTTACCACGCGGTGGGCGATCCAGCTCCGGATCTCGATCGCGGCTCTCCGGATCCCGGTTTCAAAACTCCTTGCCAAGATCCAAGTCCTGCCCGATTGGCAGACCGCGCTTGCCGATTGCGTGGCCCAGCACTACGAGCTCCTCTCTACCCTGCTCACCTCGGTCGAGTCGTCGCCGGCCGAGTTCCAGCCGCAGCCTGTGGCGCTCGCAGAAAGCGAATACGCGGTGGATCTGTTTGTCCTCGCCTTTAAGCTCACCGCCGCCCTCGCCTTTCCACATGCACAGCTCGGGCGGGCAGACCTGTTCTCGTCAGTGGTCTCTGCAGGCGAGGTGACGGCCGCTGAGGCCGTGGCCGTCGTCATGGCTGGGCTCGGGATTGCTGTTGAGACCATGACTGAGCTGCCGAACGGAGCGAACATGTCGATTGTGTCGCGGGCCGTCATCTCTGGCTCGCCCGACATGGTCAAGTACATCTTGGAGCTGCCTGGCGTGGATCTGTCGATGACAGATGCGTTTGGCTCGCCAGCTGCGTTTGCCAAGGGTGTGTCGATGGAAGCCGAGGTCAAGGACGCCATGTTGGCGGAGCTGAGCGCTGCGAGCGCTTCCGCCAGCACGTAGAAGCCAGAAGCCGTTTACTCTGGCTGGTTGGTTGAGAAAACAAACATAGCACGGCCCGTGGCAAGAGAGTCACAGTATGGTGCACGAGCCCTCGTCGACGGCCGGCACCTCGAGCGACTCGTCATACAGCCGCTCGTCAAGGATGACGCGAGAGAACGGCGTGGCTTCCAGGGCCTCACCGGACAGGTTCTTGCGCGGGATAACTTGGAGGAGGCGCGAGCGGAGCTTGGCAAGCTGGGCGTTGAACGCCATGTAGTCTGCACCGTCGGCATGCCACCGTTCCTCAAAGTAGACAAAGAGCGAGCAGAAGAACTCGCCGAGGTCGTCAAGCGAGGAGATCCACGAGGCGAGCTCGTCATAGATCGGAGTGCGGATGGCATAGCTGATGCCGATGCGAAGCTGAAGCACGTCGGCAACGAGGGCGGCGATGTTGAGGCCGGCGGCGGCGACAGGGTAGTGGATGTCATCGCGGGGGCGATGGGTATTGACCAGGTCGAGAAAGGCGTCGTGGTAGTTGGTAGCAAACCAATCAAGGAGCCAGAGGCCCAGAAGTCCCGACGCACGCAGATCCGACACGGGGTACTGCCGCTGGAAGCCCATCTCCTTCCACTTGCGGGTCACCAGGTCCGACGGCAGCCGATCGTCCGGGAACACGGCCGCAAAGAGCGAGCCGGCCAGCGCCACGTGCTCGGCATTGTCCAGGTCAAACGAGGCCGTGAGCAAGTCGCTCGCCGCCTGCATCGTCGCCGCAAACTCCTCCCGCACCTGCGCCCGGTACCCACTCCCGCCCGCCGTCGCTGTCGCTCCGTCCATCGTCGTCCCCGTGCCTCCCCCCGCCGTCCCCGTCACCTCCTCGTCGCCCAGCAGACGCCGCCTTCCACGCTCAGAGAGCTCAAAGTCGCGAGCCATCGACGCCTGCGCCCCGCCGGTCGCCACCCGTCCGCCCAATCCGCAGCAGTCCATGTGTGTTGGGTGAAGTACAGGCGTGGGTGCGACAAGTGGTCTCTAGTGGTGGGGGTGGTGGGGGGGGGGGGGGGGGGGGGGGAAGGGGAGGGGAGGGGAGGGGGGCATTCGTCGTCGTCACACTGGCATGTGCGCCAAGGCCGCCACGCAGCCGATATTGATGGGATCCGAGCCGATGGGATCCGATCCGATGGGATCCGCACTTGGTATGAATGAGCTTGTCTAGCAGCATTCATGGGTATTGTAAAGCGGTTGAGATGGTGGTTGTGGTGCTATGAATGGTGCGCAGAGTGGGAGGAGGGGACGTCGGTATGGCTGTCTTGGTCGTGGTGCGATGATGATGGATGGGAGTCGCTGCCATCCCACCATCCCTCCTCAATTCGCCGTTACGCACCCCGATTGATCTGATGGATGCTACAGGTGGTGACGTGCTACAGACACCGCCGTCACCCCAACTACATCCGCTTCATCTACAGACCGCGCTCCCTGAGCGGAAACACAGAGGAAACCTGTGATCACTTATTTCCCAACGACTGCTGGCCATCCAGCCATGCTCATTCCCTCTACCCCCGCACCACGGACAGACGCACAATCGACACTCGACACTCTCTGCATTGTAAAACGCAACGAAAACGGACCATCCTCCTCAAAACCCACACATCGATCACAATATCAAATGCGTCGGCAACCAAAGCCAGCGCCAAGGCTGAAACAGCCCATCTGCAGCAGCGCAGCGACAACCGGCGGCGACTGGCAGCAAATGGCGGCGACTGGCAGCAAATGGCGGCGACTGGCAGCAAATGGCGGCGACTGGCAGCAAATGGCGGCGACTGGCAGCAAATGGCGGCGACTGGCAGCAAATGGCGGCGACTGGCAGCAAATGGCGGCGACTGGCAGCAAAATGGCGGCGACTGGCCGGCCTCCCCCCCCCCCCTCCCCCCCTCCCTCCCTCCCTCCCTCTCCACCACCACCTCACTCTCCCCCTCCCCACTCTCCCTGCGCAGCATGGACTGGGACGCAGAGGACACACTTTCAGGCTCGAGCACGTCGGGCGAGTACGGGTCCGCCACGGGCGGCGCGGGTGGCTCTGGCGGCTCTTTGGCGGCGGCGGGTGGCGGCTACTCGGTCGGCCTCGGCCTCCCGCTCTACGCCACGGCCGTACTTGCTCCACGTGGCTCGGCATCCGCCCTGGAGGAGGCTGCTGCTGCGCTGCCGCACGCCCATGCCCATGCCCATGCCCATGGTCATGGTCATGGTCAAGCTCATGGTCATGGTCAAGCTCATGCCCATGCCCACTCGGCCCGCCCAAGCCTGCCCCCACACCCACGCCCGCCGCCTCGTCGCAGCCGCCGCCCTCGCCGCGCACGCTGCCCTCGCTGCATCGTACCTCGTCGACCGCCCGCGAGATGCAGGCTGCGGCGGCGCGGGCGGCGGCTGCGGCGGCTGCGGCGGCTGCAGCTGCGGCGCTCCCGCCGGAGGAGATGTTCTTGTCGGACGGCGGCAACGGCATCGATGACGCCGGCGCGACGGGCAAGGTCCGGCTGTCGACGGTGCCGAAAGCGCCGGTGCAACTGGCAGCGACGCACGCGGCGGCGGCAGCGGAGATGGCCAAGGCGGTCGAGAGTGGAGCGGCGCCTCGTGGTGCGCCGCACGTCCGCAGAGCGGTCGACGTCTCCAACAAGCCACTGGAGATGGTGCTGGCGGCCAAGAACGCGGCGGCTCGCGACCGGCCGGTCCGGTCGTGCATGCCCGGGGCCGCGGCGCAGTACGATGCGGTTGAGCTGGCGGGCTTTGAGGCGGGGCGGCTGGAGACGTTCCGCAGGGCGCGCAAGCGGCGGCGGACGTTGCACTCGTGGAAGGCGGTCCGTGACGGGCTTGCCTGGCGTTGGGCCTGGCTCCAGCTGCAGATCGAAGAGCTGAAGCGGACCCGCGAGTCGTACTCGCGCGGCCTGGACGAGTACCAGCAGGAGAAGCCCAAGGTGAGCCAGGTCCGCGACGCTGAAGCCGAGGCGCTCGGAGAAGTCGCAGCACGCTGCTGCCCCATCCAGCTCCCAGTCCCGCGGCGGAACATGTGCAAGCGCAACATGGCGCGAGTCCGCAAGAAGCTTGCCGCTGAGGACCCGCTCCTCGCCCTTGTCACGGCCAAGAAGCAGGCCGAGCGCGAGCGCCGCGCCTCACACCGCAAGCTGGCCCGCTCCGATCCGCACCCGCTCTTCCCGGACGCTGCCGCTCTGCAGCTGGCTGTGGTAGGCGAGCGAGCAGCGGCGGCGATGCCTGCGGGCGCTGGAGCAAGTGGAGGGAGTGTGCAGCCGCAAGCCGGGGTGGCGAGCGGCGGAGGTGCTACCGCGCCTTCTGCGCCGCGTCCGCCGATGCCGAAAACGCTCAAGCGCAAGCGCAACATCAGCATCCAGCTGCCGACGAGCGGCAACCGACTGCGGCGGCCGGCTGCCGGCTCGCCCGCCGCCATGTACTACTCGATGCCCAAGCTGCTCCAATCGCCGCGGGTTCCTGCTGCCATCACCCAGCGGCTTGGCGTCGCCCGCGCCGCGTCGGGTAAGACCACCGGCAAGGGCTCGTCATCGGGCAAGGGGAAGGGCAAGGGTACCAAGTCGCGGACCAACAAGCGCCGGACCGAGGACTTTAACATCGACAACATCGTTGTCCCGTTCACCACGCCCACCGCTCCGCCGGCGGTCTCCAAGCTCGCCGTCAAGGAGATTGTGCTCCCGGTCGTCGAGGTAGTCGGCGAGGACTCGGATGCCGAAGCCGAGGGCGAGGCCGAAGCCAATGGTGGCGAGTCATCGGACGATGAGGCCGTCGACGACGCTACCTTTTACCGCCGGCACGCCGAGTATGAGTACAAGGAGCGGGCGCGATACATGGGCCTGCCGCCGGCGACGAACTGGCGGGCCGAGTCGGTTGTCCTCCCGTCGTCGTTTGTCGAGTACGGCCGCGACGCCGACTCGATGAAGGAGGGCGCACGGCAGTATCTGCTCGAGCTGGAGGCGGCCAAGGCCGGTGACCTCGTCGACTCGCTCTCGTCGGATGACGAGTTTGACTCGGACGACTCGGACGAGTTCTTTAACAAGGCGCTCTCTGACGACGACAATGAGCTTCTTGGCCTGGGCTCGCCGCGCAAGCGCCGCCGGACACGGGCGGCCAAGGCGCATCTGCTCAACGCGCGGCAGCGGCGCCGCTGGGAGCGGCTCAAGTTTGAGTTTCTCGAGTACGCCCGGATGCAGCCCAAGCAGGTTGAGTCGCTGTTTGGCCTCTGGGCCGCGGTGCCCGAGCGGACGTCGCTCGTCTCGCGGCCGTCGTACAACTACGTTCTCCGCAACAGCAACGTTGTGCCTCGGCACCCGCCTGTGCCGGGCGTCACCGACGGCGGCTCCGAAAGCCCCGCCGGTCCCCGCGCCCCGGTCGTCGCCGCGTACTCGACCCCCGAGCCGGCCACATCGCTGCTTCTCCGCAGGCTCCCGGTTCTTCCCGAGCCGTAGCTCGTCTTGGCGCACACTAAATCTCGCGAGGGTCAAAGAACGCGTTGCGGGCCATGCTTGCGAGCGGCTGGCCGCCGCGCAGCGGCTTGTGCATGAGGTATGGCGAGCGGGTGTTTCCGCCGCCGACCACAGCGTGCAGCACGTCGTCGGGCGTCATGTTGCAGATGACAAGGGCGAATCCGCGGGCGTGGGCACGGACACGGCCGACCTTGACCAGCGCGGCTAACAGCTCTTGCCCACGCGGGCCAGATGCCACAGGCGCAATGAACCGCGCCCGCCAGTGACCGGCCTGTAGACGCGAGAGGACAAAGTAGCCGGCATAGAGAGCGGCAGCGTCGGCTAGGATAGCGGCGGCGCCGACCAGCCGCCACAGACTCCCGCTCGCCCAGAACCAGTTGATAGCACTAGCCACAATCCAAAGGTGGAGAAGGGCGAGGAGGATTTGCATCGCGTTGTGGCGCCACAGCCACATCGGCAGCAGCAGACGCTCGATGGAGAGCGAGGTGAGCCCGTTGCCGTTGAACAGCGCAAGCGCCGCAAACGAGTCGCTGGTCTCATCAGTGAGGGTGTACCCCTCGAGAAAGTACGGCGAGTTCAGGAGGGGCTCGGGATCGACTAGCGCAAAGTCGGCACCAACCTCGGCGCCGTAGTAGGCGTCGTACACCTTGCGGAAGCCGCGGCCGTCAACGACGACGAGGCTCGGCGGCGGGCGCGGGGCGCGGATCGACTCCGGCAGAAGCAGGAGCACACTCAGCGCGCGCTGCGAGAGGATCGAGTAGCTGCGACGGGCGTAGAGGGCACGAGCGGCGTGGTTGTTGGAATTGACGGTAAGATAGACGACGTCGATGCCGCGGGCGGCCAGACCATCTTCGATGGCGTCCATGAGTGCGGTGGCCAGGCCGCGGCGGGTGTGGGCGGGCTCGACGCGGAGATCAAAGACGTAACCAGCCAGGACAGGTGTGCCGGAGAGATATACGCGCTTGATGGCGGCCGAGACAACGCCGACGGCATCCCCGCCGTTATCTGGCGCAGCGACCACGATGACGGCGTCCTCAAACTGGCGGGCCTTGGCCGCAAAGTGCGAAGCGTGGACAAAGGCGACGCGGACGGCGGCCGAGCCCTGCGTCGCCCGCTCCTCCAGCCGCCGGCATGGCCCGTCATCACATGCCTCGTCGTACGCCCGCAGCACGTAGCTTCCGTGGCGGCGAGGAAGCATGTGGGGGGTTGGGAGGCGAATCAGGTGTCAGACGGGTTGGGGCTGGAGCTGAGGCTGGGGCTGGGGCTGGCGGGCTGCTGGCGGGCGTGGACAGGTGCGACGGAACGAATGATCATCGGATCGGATTCACGTCTGTGGTGTGTATGTGTGTGGGTGCAAAGGTACGGGCATGGCATGGCTAGGGGTCAACGTCATCAACAAAGTAGCCCTCGGCGAGAGAGGCGATGTCGGACGAAGAGGCGGTGGCGATCGAGTGGTGTGACGAACGGTGCGATGAGTGGTGCGATGAGTGGTGCGACGAGTGTCGTATGTGAGTCGGGTGATGGACTTGCTTGGGAATGGCAAGTTGAATGTCGTGCGGTGACGAGGAGGGGCGGGCGTGGAGGTGAGCGCCAGTCGGGAGACGGGCACCGGTCGAGACTGCGCCCGAGGCTGCCGACGAGCCCGTGGTCGATGCGTGGGTCGATGACGACGATGCCGACGATGTCCATGAGACGGCCTCGGGATCGCGGCCGCGAACAAGAGCAAGCTTGCGCGACTGCGGACCAGGAAGGGCATGTGGGCCAAAGCCAAGAGCAGAGACATTGAGCAGCGAGAGCTGGGTCGACTGCTGGCGGGCGCGCGAGCGGAGACGGGCCTTGCGGTCGCGGGTGGATGCCGACGAGGCGGCGGCGGCTTCGCGCGATTGGACAGAGAGCACGTTGCCAAGGGCGTCACTGAGGGCGGCACCGGCGGCGGCATCGGTGGCAAGGTAGATAAGCGTCTGCTGCAGCTGCGGCGAAGCCGAGGCGAGGGCCGAGTCGGAGGCGAGGACACAAAGGCCCCGGCGCATGATGCGGAGGAGAATCGAGTTGACCTCGGGATGCTGGAGGAGCTTCACCACGATGCCCATCAGCTGGGCAGACTCGGGGGTGAGGGCTGTCTCGCCAGGCGTGGCGGCCGAGGCTGATGGTGTCGGCGCAGGGCCTTGGCTCGAGATAATGGCGAGGAGCTCGGGGACTTTGGCCAGGTCGGAGGCCAGATCGGCGACCTGAGCCATGCCCTCGGACGAGAGCGAGCCGTCGCGCAGGCGGTCGTTGAGCGAGAGCCGCGGGCGGGAGCCAAAGCTCGACTCGCCGTCGATGGAAAGAGATTGCCGAAGCTCGCGACGCGAGATGGATCGCTCTGAGAGAGCGTCATCGCGGCGCATCTGTGTGGGAGCGCCGCGGGCCTGGCGATGGAGCTTGCGCTCGTGGAGGCCGAGGACATCGAGGACGCCGGCGAGGCCTGCGGCGGGCGAAGAGTCAGAGACAGAGCGGGTCAGCCACTCGCCATTCTGGCGGTACCTGTAGAGGCGATACATGGAGTAAAGGACAGCGCATCCAAGAATGGCGCGGACAACGGTGATGAGCGAGGTGAGGAGAGTGGAGAGGCGAATGTGGTTAAAGACGCAGCGGAAGAGCATGGCGTGGCGCTCCATCATCTGCCACACAAAGTTGCGGTCGCCACCGCACTGGAAAAAGTAAAAGGTGCCACCGTCGACGCCGCGCTGGTTGCCGATGATGGCGATGAACGAGTAGCGGAGCGAGATGGCGGCCATGTAGCAGAAGATGATGGCAACCTTAAAGTAGAGGAAGCGGTTGATCTGGACAATGAGGCCGGCGTTGGCCTTGAGGATGACGTCGTCGTCGACATCGTCGTCCATCTCCACAATGTCGTCTGCCCGGACACGAATCTGGTTGATGTACGAGGACGAGATGGACATGAAGATGCCAGTGAGGAGGACGTTGAGGGCGGTGAAGATGGTCATGCTCAGGGTGTACTGCTTGATCTCGTTCTCGCAGTTGATGTTGACAAAGTCCTTGTTGAGGACAAAGTCCGAGAGCGCCCAGTTGACCTTCCCCAGACCGCCCACCGTCTCCAGCGAGACGTTTGCCGGTGGATACTTCCACAGCTCCTTGTCCGCCGCCGCGCTCCATGGCGAGCACTCGACGCCGTCGAGGACCAGCAGGCTGCCAAAGAGCAGTTCGAGGAGGGCGAGGAAGAGGAAGAGGAACCAGAGTCCGAGTTCAGAGTACGAGTGATGTCGCGTGGGCGTGAACAGCGCAGAGACGGTCGTCAGCAGCTGCGACATGTCCGTCTCTCCCCACCCGCAAGTCGAGTCTGCGGCTCGCGCAAGCGCTCACCGCTCGCGTTAGTTAGCGCTCAGCGCTCACTGCCGCCTGCCGCGCCCGCCCGCTTGCCGCCCGCCTGCCGCCGGCCTTCCTCCCGCCGGCCTTAGATTGGGCGCACGCGCGTGCGGGGGGGGGGTATGCTATACCTCTACATGTGCATATGATGTGCATGTGCGTGTGTGCATCGCGTGCTGCTCATGGCGTGCTGTGCTCATCGCCTGCGTTTACGAGGCCTTGGCCTTGGCAGCCTTGCCAGCGAGATACTTGTTGCGGAAGAAGGAGACAAAGAGGATGACGAGAGCAACGACGTAGACGTTGTTGGCGACAATGGCCCAGTAGTGCAGGCCGACGTTGCAGGGGAGGCCGATAAAGTACGGGATGGATGAGGCGAGGCCGATGATGAACTGGGCAATCTGCATCGAGGTGAGGAGGACCGACCACTTGGGCCGGTAGCCAAAGCAAGTGAGAAAGTAGTAAAAGTACATGATGGTGTGGATGGTCGAGTTGAGGACAATAAAGATATAGATTGAGTCCGCCCGGGCTGCCGTGAGCACCCACGTGATCCACACCGCACCGACGTGGTGGAAGGTCTGCAGAAAGATCGGCTGCTTGCCCTTGAGAATGACGATCCACGTGTCGATAAACTCGTATGCCTTGGACCAGAAAAAGTACGTCGCCAGCATTTCCAGCGGTGAGCCGTGGACGTCCATCAGGTCATGGCACGAGCCGTAGACGATGAACGACTTGTCCGGGTAGCCAGCGAGGAAGGTCACAGTCTTGACCAGCATGATGGCCGAGAAAATAGACATGCCAGCATTGTGCACGATGGAGAAGACCTTGAGTGGGCCGCGCGGCGCAGTCCAGCCCTTGAGCCCGGCATTCACCCCCAGATACACCACGGTGAGCAAAATGGGGAGGACCACAGGGAGCGAGGCCGACGGTTGGGTGAGCATCATCTTGGCCAGTTGCGAGAGCGACATGGATGCGAGGCGGAGTGGGCGGGAGAGAGACGGGCGCTTGGCAGTCAATGCAACCTCTACCGACTATCAATGTCGTCTAGAGCAGTGTCTCCTTCTCTTCCTCCCCTCCTCAAGCCCGCTCTCTTGCCGTCCCTTGCCACGTCGTCAACTCTGTTGTGGGATGGGATCCCGGCAACGGCCGATTCTTTTTTCGTCCGTTTGCAGGAGTCCAGGCGGAGACCGCCATCGCTGCTCTCTGCGCGCTCTCTTGGACGGGGAAATGGCTAGTAAGGACATGAGGGGCAGGGTTAGAAGTTGAGCAGTGTAGTGGAATGGGTGGATGTGGTGGGGAGAACTTGATGGCATAGCGCGGGAGCGGAAATGGCAGTGTAGTCAGGCGTCTGGCTGGGGCAATCACGTGATTGTCGTTCTCAGCCACCTCGTCATCTTTACTCCGCGTCCAAGTTTCCACAGCCTCGCTGCTTTGCATCATTGGCCAACCGTTCCAGGCTGAGCATGAGGACCAATCTATCCGCCTCGGCGCTGCTTTTATCCGCCTCGAACCTCGGTCTTTGCTGCTGCACTTGGCGGTCAGAATCACGGGCGCAGAGCAGATCGGCGTAGCTGGACGCACAGCGACAGCACTACACATACAGCTCGATCAGTCTCACCAGAATTGAAAGACGCCGATATCGGAGCAAGAGTTGTAGACCTGGAGCCAGCCAGCCTGGAGCTCCATGATTGGAGCACTAGCGTGAGCAGGAGACGGATTGACGGCTTCCGACCATACCATGGCCATCTTTCTCTTCCCTTGGCAGCCTCTTGAATGTCCTCTTCTCCCTTGTGGCGCCTTCTTTCATCAAATCGCACTCGATGGCACTCGCGCGGCGTCTGCCGCCGCCAACCGCGGCCGTCGCTGGGCGGCCGTCCGTTGAACGGCGGCCGGTGGCAGCTGGCGACGACGACGGACAGAGCGACGGTCAAGCGGACGACGGCACCTCACCCAGCACCGACTTGTGGACGGCATGTCGCGAGACGGGGTCGAGGCGGAGCAGAAGTTTGGGCTGGCGCATGGGCAGGCTGGCTTGAGGGCGAGCGGGAGCGAAGGAGCTGGGCTGTCTGGAGCGGTCTCTGTGAGCTGCGGCGGAGGGACGTACACGGGAGAGATGGTGGACGGGGCATTCCATGGCACGGGAACCTTTGTCTCCTCAGCCTTTACCTACACCGGCGGATGGGTTGCGGATGCCATGCATGGCCACGGCGATCTGGTCCTGGCTGATGGCTCGTCCTATGTTGGCTCCTTTGCCCACAACATGTACCACGGATCGGGCAAGCTGGTCCTCGCCGATGGTGAGTCGTATGACGGAGACTGGGTCCATCACGTCCGCTGTGGCCGCGGCACGCTGGTCTTGCCAAACGGCGCTGGCTGGTACGCGGGATGCTGGCTCGATGGCAGCATGCACGGGCGCGGCGAGGCCCTGCTCGCCGATGGCTCGCGCTACACCGGCGACTGGTACGCAGGCGTCATGCACGGCTCGGGCACAATTGTCGCTGCCGATGGCACCGCGTACGTGGGCAGCTTTGATAATGGTGTCCGTGCTGGCTCGGGCACCCTCACCGCCACGGGTCGGGTGTACTCGGGGGAGTGGGCGGCTGGCGCGCCCCATGGCACCGGCACGCTCATCTTTGACGACGGCCGCTCGTACGACGGCGAGTGGGACGCCGGCCGCCCGCACGGCAAAGGCGTTTTTCGCTTTGCCGATGGCGCGTCGTACTCGGGCCACTGGGAGCACGGCGTGCTCCTCGACGACGGCGCTGTCTTTGTCTCGGCCTCGGGCGAGCAGTATGCGCATGCCTGGGCACATCTCGCTGCAGGCTCTGCTGGGCCGCCACGCCCACCGCCGCCGCCAGAGACACATACATGGCTGCCGCAGGCGGCATCAGCTGGTAGTCTTGGCGGGCGTGCTCACCTCGCCGCTCCCGCCTCCGGACCCAAGCAGGGCGCTGTGCCCGCGTGTGCCGAGGCAGGCCAGCCGGCTGCTAGCCCTGGCCCAGCGCCTGACCCGGTCCCCGGTCACCATCGCGGACTCAACAGAGATGTTATGGACCTCGAAGAGGCCTCGCGCGGCCTCCCAGCGCCGTACACCTGGTACGATCCGGTTGTGCACTCGCTCTCGTGCAAGCTTATGGACCGCCGCGCCGCGCTGGCGGCCACACTTCGTGAGTACGACGTGTCGCGGACCCGCCACGGCTTCCTTCCGCTGGCGCGAGTCCGGCAGGCTCTGCGAAACATTGGCATTCGTCTCGATGCCGACGAGTACGACTTTGTGCTCGCCATGTTTGGTCCAAACTCGCAGTGGATCAACACAGACGACCTCGTCCGCTTTGTCACCACCGCCGAGCGCGAGTGGCACCGCCGCCACCCCCACCATGGACCGTCGCTCCATCAGCCACGCCGTCTTTCGCGCGCCGCTCGCCAAGCCCGCGCCGATGCCGCCGCATTCACCGAGCTCGACGACGATGACTGCGCCAGCGACGACAGCGACTGCCTCGCAGACGTCGACGCCGAGTCTGGCCTCATGTTTGTCGAATTGTGACCGATCATGGCGTGTTCAGCACACCGTTATCCGGCAAGCACAATCTGTCTAGCGAGCTGAAGGCATGTCACCCGGCCCCGTTATACGCAACGAGATTCCGTCGAGAGGCTGCTTCCACCGCACCATACACAATGTGCGATGGGGTTGGACACGGCAATCATCGGACAGCGCACCCTCTATTGATACCCAAGCGTGTGTTGCATGATCATTAACGCATTCCAATCTCCCAAGCTCGACCATGTTCACCACCATGCCCACCTTGTCACGCTGATTGCCGATTGGCAGGCAGCAGCAGCACCCGCCGCCGCCACCGCACCGTTCTCGTCCACTGCTAGCCCACACGTGTCGCGACAAGCACCACACACACATGGACGGCTTCCTCGACGGACAGGTCGACTGTGGTCCCGGGGGCAATGCCCTGTCACAGATGATGGACGCCGTGACCGGGGGGCAGGCAAGGACATTGTATGTGTGCATCTTCCGTGTGGACGGTGTGTGTGGTGGGGGGGGGGGGGGGAGGGGGGGCAGGAGTGGGGGAGGGTGGGGAGGGTGGACAGGTCGCACACACTCAGTGGGATGGTGGGGATGGTGGGGGGCGGGGACGTGGGGTCGGGGGGACAGGGTATGGGAGGGGGGGGGCAGGATGGGGAGGTGGGGAGGGTGGACAGGTCGCACACACTCATGGGATGTGGGGATGTGGGGGCGGGGGACGTGGGGTCGGGGGGACAGGGTATGGAGGGAGGACATGCGCAGGCTGCGGCACAGGCACAGGCGCAGGCGCAGGCGCAGGCTGTGGCACTGGCTGAGGCGCATGCACGGGCGGCTGGTGGTGGCGGTGGAGGCGGTAGTGGTGGTGGTGGTGGTGGTGGCCTCGCCGGCCCGCCGCTGCCGGCTGGAGCGATGGGCGCAGTGGGTGCGGGGGCTGGCTTTGATGCCGGCGAGTTCTACTCGCAGCAGCAGATGGAGGCGCTGTGGCGGATGCAGGCAGCGGCAGCGGCTCAGGCGCAGGCTCAGGAGAGTGCGCAGGGCGCGGTAGCGCAGGGCGGGGGACGAGCCAAGCCCGCGCCCGGGCTGGGCATGGGCCCGATGGCCGGGATGATGGGCATGGGCCCGATGGCTGGGATGATGGGCATGGGCCCGATGGCGGGGATGATGGGCATGGGCCCGATGGCAGGGATGGCGGGTGTGGGCCCACAACAGATGCTGATGGGTGGTGGCGCTGCTGCTGCGGCGCCGCAGTCGCACATTGCGTCGCTCTTTCAGCCGTCGGCAGCGCCACAGCGCCCGGCACCGCAGCCGGTAGATGAGGCCCTCGCCGAGGAAAGCGGCGAAATGGCAAGTGAGGCGCCGCAGGACTCGTGGACCCGGCAGTTTATCAATGAGCGCAACCAGACGCGGCTTGCCGAGCACGACATCTCGACCGACGAGCTGCAGCAGCTGTCGCGGGCGGTTGTGGACGGAATTGAAGACCCGCGAGTGAAGAACTCGGACCTCATCAAATTCCTCAACAAGGTCGCTGACGGCTCTGTCCGCTTTGAAGGCGGCGAGATGGTGACCGGCGAGGCGACTGGCGCGGCGGCGGCGAGCACGGCGGCGACGCCTGCCCTGGGCGCGGCGGCGACGCCGAAGTCGGCAGCGGCACTTGTCGACAACCTGCTTGCCAGACATGCTCCGGAGAGCTCTGTGAACGCAGCTTCGGAAGCAGGCGCGGTCGAGGCGGAGGCTGCGGCTGCGGCTGCAGATGCGACAACGCCGGCCGAGGCAGCGGAGGCAGAGGCATCAGCGTGGGGCGCAGCGGCGGCGGCGGCCAAGGGCTACCACTTTCAAAAGACCAACCCGTACCTCGCGTCGCAGGCCGAGACGCCGGCCGAGATGAGCGCGCTGGAGCGCGGGATGGAGCTGCTGAAGACCGGCAACATCGCTGAAGCCATTCTTGCGTTTGAGGCTGCGGTGGTGGAGGACGAGTCGTCGCTGGCGTGGCAGATGCTTGGCCTCTCGCACGCAGAGAACGACAAGGACTACTACGCGGTGCTGGCGCTGGAGCGGGCGGTGGCGCTCGACGCGCACAACAACGAGGCGCTGATGCACCTTGCGGTGGCGTACACCAACGAGTCGAACCGGGCCAAGGCGCTCGAGGTGCTCGAGCAGTGGATCCGGCAACACCCCGAGTACCGCCACATCGACTTTGACTCTGTGTCGTCGGCCGACCCGTTTGGGGCATCCGAGGCCGACACGGCGGGCATGCCGGATCTCTCGGACCCTGCCGAGGTTGCGTTCTACCAGCACTTTACGGCGTACTGGAAGTCGTCGCTCGAGTCGCACGCGAGGGTCACCAACATGTTCCTGGAGGCTGTGCGGTCTAACGCGTCGTCCGGAGCCGGGCTCGACGCCGATGTCCAGGTCGGCCTCGGCATCCTGCTTAATCTCTCGCACGAGTTTGACAAAGCTGCCGAGTGCTTTGCCGCTGCGCTGCAGTCTCGACCGGACGACTACATGCTGTGGAACAAGCTCGGGGCGACGCTCGCCAACTCGTCACGGTGCGAAGAGGCGCTCGACGCCTACCATAACTCGCTGCTGATCAACCCGTCGTATGTGCGGGCCAAGGTCAACATGGGCATTTCCTGCTCGAACCTCAAGGACTTTGCCGCGGCCGCCGTCCACTACCTCGGCGCGCTGACCATGGAGCCGCGGTCGCAGGCCGAGCACATCTGGCACCTGCTGCGGATGTCGCTCGCGCTCATGGACCGCGAGGACCTGGTCAAGCTCAGCTACGAGGGCAACCTCGACGCGTTCCGGGCCCACTTTCACTTTTAGCTGCTCGCGGTTGCTGGCCCGCGGTCGAGTGGGAGCCAGTCGTCGGCCCAGAGCTCGCCGTCGTATCGGCCCAGCAGATGCGGGGCGACCGAGGGCACGCTCGGCTCGTCGGCGGCACCGGGCTGGTGCGCCAGCAGCTCGGCGAGCTGAGCGGTGGCACGCTCGCCGCGGGCGGCAGGCGTGTCTGAGAGCTCGCCACGACGGACTGCATCCATAACCTCGGCCATGGTCATGCGTGCCTCTGCGGTGCTTTCCATGCCGTCGTCGAAGAGCTCGGTGTACGAGCGCGGGTAGCGGAGGGCGGCGCGACCGCCGGCGGCGGCCGTTGCTGCAGCTGCAACCTCGTAGAAGGTATGTGCGCCGGTTGGGACGAGGAAGGCGAGCGAGGCGGCGCGGATAAGAGCGGGCGCGACCCGCGGTGCTATGAGGCCGCCAAAGGTCATGTACCGAAGCGTGCAGCCGGAGACGCCGGTGACGAGCGGGATGCCGAGGTTGGCCAGAACGCGGACGGTCTTGTTTGCGGCGATGAGGGTGCACAGCCGCGCAGCGTCGATCCAGGGCACAGCGAGTGGGCCGTGCGGCGACTCCAGTTGCTCCTCCCAGGCGGTGAGCGAGCCGCCGACTGCGGCAAAGGCTGCGCGGGAGGCATGTGACCATGCATCGCGCTCGCTGACGCCTGTGGCAGCGCGCATGGCGTTCTGGGCGCGGGTGAGCCTGTGGCGGGTCATCCGGGCCAGCTCCTCGCCGGACGGATAGTCTGCGCTGTGGAGCTTGGCCAGCAGCTCGAGGTCCCAGCCGCAGCGCGTCGCAATGTCGTTGAGCGCGGCATGCTCGAGGGAGACGAGGTCGGGCGCGAGGATGCGGGTGATAAAGCAGTGAAAGTGGGTGAGGAGTGTGCGGACGGTGTCGGCGTCGGGCACCACGCGGGTATCGCCCTCCCACACGGCGCGGAGGCGGGCTGGATCTGCGCCGACCCGGCCGGAGAACGGCAGGTCGAGCGGGGTGGCGGTGAGGGCGAGGAGCTCGTCGAGCGGTGGGCCGATCTCGGCTCGCTCCTTCATGTAAAGATAAGCGGCGTCGCGGATGGCGACACACGCGTCGCGGACCATCGAGTGGGCTGTCAGCGCGTTGCAGACTCGCTGCTCATAGCTTCGGCGGAGCTCGCACAGCGTCGACGCAGCGGCCCCGGCGGCAGCGCGGGAAGCCTCAACGTCTTCCATCTCGGCGGCGGCGTCCCCGATGGGCGGGACGGTGGCTTGATGAGCGTCGGGTGAGGTGGCGTCGACGACCGGCAGCCGCTGCACGCCGACAACCTCGTGCAGGTACAGCCCGTCGAGGACGACCTGGGCGTTGACGCCATGCGGCGGCGGCAGCGTGTCGATGAATATGGCCTCCCACGAGCGCTCGATGTCGCAGTGCGGAACGTCTGGATCGGCGGCATCAAGCGGGCGGCCGTCGGGCGAGACCGGAAAGCCGTAGAGAACGCTCTGATCCCAGGCAGCAAAGTCGGAGACGAGCAGGCGATCGGGCGGGATGCGGGCGTGGATGACGACGCTGGGCTCTGTGGCGGGATAAGTAGGCGGAGAGAGCCAAGCCCAGAGCGGATAGTTGAGCGATGCAGCGGGAATGCGGCGAGCCATGGCGGCGATCATCCACTCGTAGCCGGCGGCAAACGAGTCAAAGCCGTCTTGGCTTGGAATGGCCTCGGCGGCATCGCCAAAGACCACGCCACGATTGCGAAGCAGCTCCCACACAGCGTCAACCTGCTGGGTGTAGACATCGACTAGCGGCGGCTCTGGTGGCCCTTCTCCTCCTTGAGACGGGCTGTACGAGGTGTTTGACGCCATGGGGAGTGGTACGGGCTCTCCCTTGCTAGCCATGAGTCCATCGATCGAGTTGGGTGTGGGTGGGTGTGGGCAAGGGGAGGGGGGTGGGTGGGGGGGTATGGTGGGGTATGGTGGGGTATGATGGGGTATGATGGGGTATGATGGGGTATGATGGGGTATGATGGGGTATGATGGGGTATGATGGGGTATGATGGGGTATGATGGGGTATGATGGGGTATGGCCCCTTTGGCCAGTCCCCAGACCCCCAGCCGTGCTCGTCAGCCACCACCCCGTCCCCCCCCCCCCCTCCCCCCCCCCCTCTCCCACACATCCCACATGGGCGCAAGTGCATCCCGCCTGACAAAGGCTGCCGGAGAGGTCGCTGCTGTGGCCGAGAGCCGGGCTGGAGAGGCCCGCGCCGCCGCCCGCGCCGCCGAGTCAGCCGCCCGTGCCGCCAAAGACGCCGCCGCCATTGCCGCCCAGAACGCTGCTGGTGCGTCGGACAGAGCTAGAGCCGATCCCGGGAGAGGAGCGAGCGTAGGCAAGGACGCCGAGGACGATCTGGATCGCCCGAGCAGAGAGGCGACCGATGATGCCGCGCTGCTGGCCAACATGGCAGCGTTGGAGGTGGAGGCTTACGTGGACACAAGCGTCAACGCCCATCGCCATACGCCCGAGGCCGTGGCCAAGCGCCAGGCGGAGGCTGCAAAGGGCGGACGCCCGCTGCCGCAGTCGCGCCAGGCCTCGCCATCGCCTGGCGAGCTGTGGGGCGGAGTCCGTGGCAACGCCGTCACCCCGGGCTTCCTCAACGAGAACCAGCTCCGTGCCCTCCTCTCCGAGGACCTCGCCGCCGCCGACATCGATGCCCTTGCCACAAGCTACCGCCTCAACGCAGACTCGCTCGCCGCGGTCATCAAGCACCACGCCCTCTACGAGCCCATCCCCGACGAGGACGGCACCCTCCGCGGCTACTGGGTCGTCCCGCCGCTCTCCCCCAAGCAGCAGCTACTCCTCGACGAGGTGCGCAGCTTGAATGAGCAAAGATAGGCCGCCCAATGCCGCCACGACTGCCCCCCATGACTACCACCACCATGACCACCACCATGACTACCACCCCATCGATCCTTCTCTCCATGTGCGGCCCTCAGCGCCCTCCTCCCCCCCTCCCTCCCCCCCCCCCACTCCCAGTCTCCTTCCCTTTCCCCAACCCCAATCTGCCATCAACACATCGCCGCTCGATCGCGGCTGCCGAGCGAGCGACGGCCAACTCGCGCCGTCCACCCCCCGCCCCCCCCTCCCCCCCCC
>NW_013657635.1:140095-170697 GCF_000142905.1 Thecamonas trahens ATCC 50062
CGCCACCCCACCCCACCCCACCACCCCACCCCCGCATACACATGGCAGTCTCCTATGACGACGAGGATGCACTGACCAACATCATGGCTCCACAGGCGAGGGCCGTTGACGACGGCGACGTGGTCATGGTCGTCCGGACTGCTGGCGGAGTCGGCCGGGCGGTGCGGAGCTCCCAGGTTCTAACATCGTCGTCGCTGGCGCATGATTCGGGCGATGCGGCTGCTGCCCAGCGAAAGGAGGCGGCGCGGAACGAGGAAAATGGCGACGTGATGCTTGATGATGCGGTTGTCACCGGTCCGGCCCTCCCCAAGCCCAGATCGACGCTCGGGAGGCACGTGACCGAGTCGCTGATGACCCTCACTATCGAGGTTTTCGATCGCCATCCCGTCACCGGAGTCGAGGCGCTCTTCATCTCGCGCAAGCTGCAAGAGGTCGACCCCTTGTGGACCGTCAATCAGCTGGCAGATGTCATCAACGAGTCCATCCTCCACTCGGACCCTACCAAGACGCCCGAACAGGGATGGGCTGTCTTTCGCCCTGGGACGCCGAGGACGACGGCCTCGGCCGTGCAGAGAATGTTGCCAAGCACCTCGACATCGACTTTGTCGCAAAGTACCTACAGGGCCCGCGGACACTCAAGTTTTACTCCATCAAGACCCGCTCACGCTTGCACTACAAGATGCGCCGCCGTGCTGTCAAGTTCCACATCTTTGGCTCCTTACGCACCGTCCTCATCGATGAGTCGTGGCGCGTCTACCGCATCGTCAAGGAAATCGGCTCCGTCCTCGGCCTCCGCGCCCCTGACGAGTACTCGCTCAAGGTCGAGGACGACCCGCACCACCCCGAAAAGCACTGGCTTCGCGGCGCGCAGACCCTGCCGGAGCAGCGCATTCCGCTCGATGTCACCTGGGACTCGGCCGGCGAAGAGGTGCCGCCGCCAGTCCTCCACTTTAAGAAGAAGCTCTTCTTCAAGCACACGCCCAACTTTGATCCAACCAACCCCGAGGCCATGTTCATCTACTACCAGCAGTGTACAGCCATGGTCCTCTCGTGCGAGCTCTACACCTCGCGAACCGAGGCTGTCCTCTTTGCTGCCCTCCAGCTCCTCATCCGCGACTCGGGCTACAACCCGCAGTTGCACGACCTCCCGGGCTTTGTCAAGCGCTGGTCTGACTGCTGCCCCGCCCACGTCATCCCATCCAAGGCCAAGGCCAAGAGCCGGCTAGAAGACGCGGTCCGCTCTACCATGCACCGATTCAAGGCCTACTCGCGCGAGCAACTCATCGTCAAGTACGTTAAGCTCTGCCGCGCATCCAAGTTCTTCGGCTGGGCCAACTGGCCCATCAAAGAGCAGGTCCGCTCCGGCCGCAAGTATCGCTTTGTTGCCCGTGTCCTCTCCATCTCGGGCAAGGGCGTGCGCTTGCTTGATCCGGCCAAGCACAACGACGTCGTCGTCAGTCATCCATGGACAGAGGTCGTCGCTGTCGGCGGCATCACCATCAACCGCGGCTTTGGCCTCATGTTTGACTTTTCCCGCGGCAACGCTCTCCGCATCCAGGTCCAGATGGAGGACCAGACCGCGCTCACCGAGGCCTCGCAGTATGTTGCAGACTACATGCGCATGATGGTCCTCCTCGAGCGCAACAAGAAGAAGCGCCTGGCTCAGGCCCGTGACGATGTTTGGGGCCCGCTTGCGGTCGGCTTCCAGATGCCTCCAGCTCACCAGCGCTCCGGCCGCATCCCGGCCTGCTCTGCGGGCGCAAAGTCGGTCGTCGCCTCGATGCAGCTCGCCATGCTCGACGACGAGGCGCCGGCCTCCGCTGGCGGTGCCATTGTCCCTGACATTCCTAAGCAAAACGTGCCCATCGTCGACCACGAGACCGATGAGACTGCCGCCGTCGGCGCCGTCTCTACCGTTGCCTCGACTCTCAACAAGTCGGCCGCCGCAAGCAGGGATCTCCACACTACCGTCATTATGGACGACGACGACATCGCAACCAAGACGACCCATGACAAGTCGTGGGATGTCATTGCCCTCGACTCGGACGACGACAACGAGATATCCAAGCTCCTTGCTCAGGCCGATGCCCAAGACAACGTTGCCGTCCTCTCGGCCTCGCTCGCCGTCTCGACCAACGAGCTCCTCCATGCGTCGGCGCTCGACGACCCGCTTATGATCGACCCGTCTGCCCTACTCGCCGCAGCCCAAGGCCTGGCCGACATGCTCGCCTCGCTGACCGAGGCCACTGCCACAGCAGCCGGTGTTGCCGCCTCCCCCGAGACCGCGCACGCCCTCGCTGAGGCCCACAAGTCGGTCCAGTCCTCAACCGCAGGCCTGGTTGCGGCCGCCACTGATGTTGCGGCTGCCGCCGTGGACCACCACGCCAAACTCGCCACCTGCAAGTCGGATGATCCCAAGGAAGATCTCATGGCCCTGTACGAGATCACCGACTCGGACTCAGGCTCGGACTCAGACTCGAACGACTCGGAGGATGGTACTCAGGAGGGGAACGCGACTGCCGCAGGCGCGAGCGACGGTCTCCGCTCTCGCGAAGCCAAGCTCAAGGCTGCCACCGCCATCGACATCTCCAGCCTCATGGCCGCCGCATCCCAGGTCGGCAGCTCGGTCTCGGGCCTGCTGGCCACCTCGGGCGTCGCTACCTCGACCGAGCGCCAAGTTGAACGCCTCGGTCGCATGGCAGAAGCCGTCACCGAGGCTGCGCTCGACCTCACCGACGCCTGCATCAACTTTTTCCCGGATGAGCTGCCGCTCACCGAGGCCGCCATTCTCGAGCGCCGCCTCTGCTCGCTCGGCCGTTTGGTCGCCAGTACGAGTCGATGGTCCGCGCCTCGGCGCCTAACATCAAGGTGCCGGACGTCCACAACTCGCTGCTGGTCAAGGGTGCCCAGTTGCTGGAAATGATGCGCATTGCAACTGGAGCCATCCCGGCTCACTATGCTGCCAAGTTTGAGCTCGGCCTCACCGCCTATGAGGCCATGGCCACCCTCTACACCACCCTCGAGCACATCAACGACCGACCTGACTTCCACGATGACTACGCGCGCGTTTTGCAAGAGCTCCGCTACCACCTCAATTTGCTCAAGGATCGTACTGTTGCCCAAGACGCCACCCGCCTTGACATGTACGTCACCTACATTGGCGAGCTCGCTACCGAGCTCGGTACCATCATCGAGACTGAGGCCGAGGCCTGTGACGTTAATGGCTCATGGGCCGCCCTCGAGGCCGAGGCTGGCGACTTTGCTCGTGCCGTCCTCGCCCTTCAGGACATCGCTGCGAGCGTGGGCGAGAACCCCGACACCTCCGGCATTGCACGCCTCAAGACCGAGACCTGTGATGTGCTCGACGCGCTCGACTCGATCCACGTCTCACGGGCGCACTTGTTTGTGATTGAGGACGTTCTCGACGCATCTGCACTGGTCCTCGGCCACATGCGTAGTGTTCTTGACGCCGCCACCGATCTGCCGCTTCTCGCCTCTGATGATGGCGAGCGGATGCTGTTCGAGGCCAACCGTGCCATCGACCGCCTCTCGACCACCATGCGCATTTACTCGGTCAATCCGAGCAATGTCAGGCACCAGGACATAGCCATGCAGGCTGCGCGCAAGGCCGTCCGCAAATTTGGTGCACTCCTCGATGGCATCCTCGTTCCGCTCGGCGCCGCCATCGCCGAGGGCTCCAAGCTCTCAGCATCCGACGACGGAGCGCTTCTTGCTGCCGAAGTTGCCCACGGCTCACTCGCCCAGCTCAAAGAGGCGCTCTCCGTCGCCGCCATCGACTGCTGGCCGCTTGATGTCAACTCTGCTATCCAGGTCATCCACAACGAGATCCAGGCCATCAACGCCGCGCTAGACAAGGTCGCCGATCCGAGCGTCGGGCTCAACCCTGCCCCCGGTGACCATCATTCGGAGTTTGAGTGGCAGGCCGAGCTGCTCCGCTCGGTCCGCTCCATCCCCAAGGAGGTTACCGACATTCGCGACACCGCCATGACGCTGACTCCGGCCGAGTTTGCGCTCGACTGCAAAGACGTCGCCGCCGAGGTCACCATCCTCGCTGAGGCCTCCATCGGCATGGCCTCGTATTCGACCACCCGTCAGGCACAGTACTCGCTACTCACCGCCGCCCGTGCCTTTTGCACCGACGCCATCGAGCTCATCGAGTGCGCCCAGACCGTTGTCCGCGAAGGCAATGACCCGTACGGGTCCGAAACTGCAGTGGCTGCTGCGCTCGCCCTTGTCCTTTCCGCCCTCGACGAGCTCATGCTCTGCATTCCAGGCATTGGCGACACTCGCCGCCTCGTCCGCAAGCTGGAGGGCGAGGCAACTGAAGTCTCTTCCCAGATCCGCCTGGCGTCGCAGCCCAAGGTGGCCCAGTTTGGCGACCTCGCTTCGGCGGCGTCGGACCTCGCCTCGGCACTCGCCGCGCTGGCGGACATTCCGGCAGCAGCTCCGTCACCGCTCACCGGCCTTCAGGCGAGCACGTCCTCGTCGGGCCGCCGCGGATCAATCATGGCCACATCGGGACTGGCTGCACTGGCGGGCGAGTCGAGCACGTCTGTCCAAAAGGCCGACACCTCGCCGCTGGCCATGATGGAGCAGGAAGTGTCTGCCGCTGGCCGAACACTCGCGGCGTTGGTCTCATCGCTCGACCGCGCGGCGCTGGCCTCACCGTCGGCGCTGGCCCACGCTGTCTCCCGAGTCAGTGCCATGGCCGACGTTATCTACCGCGCCGCCGCGGCATCGGTCGCCACTCCTGAGCTCGCCGACAGCGCTCAGTCCATCAATGCTCCACTGCTCTCGCTGCTGCAGTCGACGCTCGTCGCGCTTCGCGACGCTGCTGACATTGCTGTCGATCCGACCGACGATGAAGCTCGCGCTCGCTTCCGGCAGAACGACGTTGCTGGCTCCATCGCCACCCTTCACATGACGTACAAGGAGCTAGCGGCACCGAATCCAGAGGCGCAGTCGAAGGAGCTCGACAAGGCGCGGACCATGATTGACGGCGCCTTGGCAAAGCTGGCTTCCTACAAGGACGATTGTTCTGGCGGCAACGAGCTAGCTTCTGTCGACGACAGCGAACAGGACGTTCCTGTGGCCCAGGCCGCGCTGGAGCTGCAGGATCGAGTGCTGGCTTCGACTGCCGAGCTTCAAACGGCGTCACAGGCTCTGGCCAATGTGGCCGAGGTCTCGCCTGATGACTACGCCTCGGCCGTCTCGCGTGTCGGCCTCCTCACCACCAAGACCATCAACTGTGTGCTGGCCACGGCGCAGCATCTCAAAAGCAGCGTGGCAGCCAAGGCGGCAGCCAGCGCGGCAAAGCATGCTGTCATCTTTGGTGCCAAAGTGGTGGAGAAGGACGTGGCGCTGGTGGCCCAGGCGTTGTCTGGGCTCTCGGGCGTCGACCCGCACAAGGGCGCGCTACTCACCCGCGAGACCCAGCACCTGACCGCGGCGACACATGATTTGCTCATCCACAACAAGCGCGTCTTACGCAAGCTCCCTCTTCAGGACAAAGCCAAGCGACAGCGGGTCCAGCGATGGGGAGCTTCGCTCAAGGCCGCCGAGCGTGCAGTGCGGCGGGCGTCCAAGGTGCTGCGGCTCTCTCCAGACTCGGACCGGGCCAACGAGGCGCTCAACGTGCGGGTCGCCGAGTTTTCGGCCGCGCTCGCCGACTATGTCGAGTACATGGGTGTTCTCGAGCTGGCCGAGTACGACCACGCTGCGGCGGTGGTCGCCAACATCAAAGATGCGCTCATCGACGAGACCATCGAGGTCGCGAACCTGCAGACCTCGCTGCTGGTCACGTCGCAGCTGGTAGTGGCCAACCCGACCCACGCAGCCGCGCACCGCAACATGACTGCAGCGCTCGGTGAGTCGGTGCGGGCGCTTCAATCGCTGCACGAGACGGCCGCGCTTGTCTCGCCGGGCCAGAAGGAGTGCGTCTTTGCGATCGATCACGTCGAAAAGTGCGCCCAGCACATGCAGCGGTTCCTGGCGCAGTTTGCCCGCGACGCGCTCCCACCGTCAACGACCTCGAACTATGGCAAGTGCCTCGACCGCCTGCTGGCCCACCTCAACGTGCTCGAGGCCGCGGCATCCGAGCTGGCCACACAGGCGACGAGCTCGGCAGAGGGTCTCGGTGCCGCGGCGCTGCACTTTGCCGAGCTCGCGGATCCGCTGCGGGTCCTGTCCCTCGACGCTGCAGTAACGTGCGGCTCGGCCGAGCTCGGCCTTCGGATTTTGCGCGAAGCGCGCGACATCCCACTGCAGGCGGTGCCGTTTGTCAAGGCCTGCCAGACATGCCGTGGAGGCGCGGTGCCGGCTGACGTGGCCGACGAAGCCACACCAGCGGCACTGCTTCACCTGTTCCAGGTCGAAATTCATGAGCTGCGGGAGGTGCTGGAAGCCGATCGCGCCGAGCGGCACTCGCTGGCCACACTGCGGGCGTTGGTGGAAGCGTCGAATGCCAAGCTGGCAGCCGCTGCTACCACCAGGCATGATGGCGAGCGGCCACGTGGACCGCGACTGACATACGGCAAGTACGTGGCCCGGATCAAGGCCGCCTTTGCAGACTTTCTTGTGGTCATCAAGAAACTGGTGACCATGGCAAACGCGCACGCCAAGCGCGATGCGGTGCTCGAGGACGAGGAGTTGGCTGTGTTTGGAGTCCACGCAGCGGCCCTGGGCAAGGTCTTCCCACCCATTGTGGATGAGGTCGCGGGTTGCATTGCCGTGACCAGCGACAAGAAGCTCCAGGACGTGTTGGCTCAGGCCGGCGCAGATGTTGGCACCCAGCTCCTCGCCTTTGTTGATGAACTGATGGCGCTGCAGGCCCGCGACGTCGAGGCAAGTGCAGTTGTGAGCGCCTCTTCGGGAGTTTCAATTGCACTGGCACGCTTGCTCCAAACCGTTGGCCGCGGTGAGACCCCGAAGCGGGTGTTTGAGTCAGCCTGTTCCGAGATGGCGGCGGCGACGAGCTCGCTGCGAACAGCAACCTACATCCTCAACGCGGTCGATCAAGACGAAGTCGGTGAGGCCGAGAGCCTCGAGAGCGGAGACCGCGGCGGTGCCGACGAGCAGCCGGCAACGTTTGGTGAGTGCATGGTCGAGGTGGCTGCGCGACTCCGCGAGTCGCGAGGCCAGGTGGCGACAGCGCTTGCAGCCAACAAGATCGACGACGAGAGCGCGGCTGTGGTGGCGCGCGAGGTTGCACGCCGCCACGAGGCGACCATGGCCACGCTCAGCTTTTCGCTATTGCTCCTTACCTCGGTCGCTGAGCGCAATCGGGTGGCCGAGGTGGGAACTGACGCGGCGAAGGCGCTTGAAATGGCGCTGCAGCTATTGGGGAGCAAGAACCACGCTGCGGGCGCGAGCAAGGCGCTGGCGGCGGTCGACAAGGCATTGGGAGCAGTGGAAAAGGCGGCGGACGAGTGCGGACACGCCGAGGCTCAGGCCCGCGACGAAGTGGTGGCGATGGCAGCCGAAGTGGCCGCAATCCGAAGCGATGCCGTCAAGCTGGCAAGCGGGTACGCGAGTGGCAGCTCTCAGGTCTATCTTGTGCAGGTGGTCGACGCGCTCAAGTTTGGGCGGCATCTGGTGCAGAAGCTGCTGTACGAGTCGGAAGCGCTTGTCTGCAAGCCACTCAAGCTTGTGGGCGAGGTCCGCAGAGTCGTTCGCAACTACGCCGAGACGGTGACCACGCTTGGCGAGGCGCAGTGCTGGCTAGCGTCTGACGAGCACGCGACGGCTGTTGCTGATGCCTTGACTGTGCTGGGTGGGGCGGTGGAGGGAGTAGTCGGCAAGGTGTTTGACGGTGACGAGGTGCGGTCGCGGATGGCGACAGCGCATGCGACATCGGCAACGCTGGCGATGCGGGCGCTGACGACCACCCAGTATGGACCAGTGCGGCTTGCGGCCGACGAGGCGATCGCAGCCGCCGCCGCAGTTTCCAAGCGAGCCAGCATGGCTGGCGGCGAGAGCGGTCTCGCCGGCGGAGACTCGGACGCAGTCTTTGCGGCTGAGTTACAGGCGCTCGTCGATGAGATGGAAAAGGGCAAAGTGGTCCTTGCCAAGATCCACCTTGCTGGTGACGGCGGGACTGAGGTTGATGTGGAGCGGGAGAACTTCAAGTCGATTGCGCTGCGGTGCTGTGGTGAGATGGCCGATGCATGTGTGACGCTCGCGCGGGTGGTGGTTATTGCGTTGGAGGAGACGATGCCGTCCGACGAAGAGCGCGAGGAGCTACTCATTGCGCTTTATGCGGTGAGCGCGGCAGTGACCCAAATGACCACAGCCATGGTGCTGTTTAGCGAGGGCGCACCGGCCAAGGCGCTCAGCAGGGCGGTTTCGGTTGTGTCCGAGGCGGTGATGTCGTTGGTGGCCGACGCGCTCCGTGAGCGGACCCAGTCTGCAGCCGCAGGCTCGGTCCGCAAGGCGGCATCAATGGTGGGCTCGGCGTGTGCCACGCTCTTGCAGGCAGTCGAGGTCTACACCACGCCGGCGAGCAAGATGGTGCGGGAGGATGTCAGCAACGCAAGCGGAGGCGCCAGCGGCGGTCTCGCACTCGCCGGCGCCACCTCGGCCGAGGCCGCAAACGTCTCGGAGATGATCCGCCGCAAGGCCGAAATCGAGCGGCTCCAGCGTGATATCCAGACGCTGAAAGAGAACAAGGTGCGGCGGCGGGCTGCCGCAGCCGGAGCGCGATGAGAAGGCGAGTAAATGGCGAGCTACCGCGAAGAAGGCGGCCACAGCGTGCACCACGTGTCTTGCCCGTGGCCGCCAGGACAGAATGGGGCGATCGCGGCGTGGGCGGAGCGGGGTCAAACCCAAACGAGCGAGATGGTCAGTGTGGCGGTACATGGCTGTGATCCGGAGTCTACTTGCGGTTGTACTGGCATACACGGCGTGGCGCGGACTGCAGCGTGCCGGATGGACGTGGGGCGTGTCGTCCTTTCACCCGCGAACGGTGGGCTCCTGCGACGGATGTCCGGGTGGAAGCGGAGCCGGGAGCGAGAAGCGGGCAGGCGAGGCGTGCGGCGGCATGCTATGCGCGGTGGTGAACATGCTGACATGGCGCATGAGCTCGTGTCCTTCTCGGTTGGCCCTCTCGCCGAGCACCATGGCCTCGGTGGTGGCCGGCGAGATGCTGATGCTGCTGGCGGCGGCGGCGACGGCCGGGTGGGCGGCGGTGCGGGGAAGCCAGGAGGCGCTGATGGGCAAGGTCGAGCGGTGGTCCTGGGGCCTGGCTGGCCTGGCCATGGCCTGGCTGTTGGTCCAGGACGTGGCCATGTACAACAACCATGAGTACCTGTACGCACTCCTCGCCGTTGTCTTTGCCCTTGGCGGCGACAGCGAGATGGCGGCCGAGGCCGAGGCTCTCGCCATCGCTGCCCTCTGCGCCACTGTTTACGGCTGGGCCGGCCTGATCAAGGCCACCACGCCTGAGTGGCGGGAGGAGGTCCTGGCCGCCCAGCTGATCATGAGCCCGGACGTACTGGTGCCGCTGCGGACGGTGCTGGTGCCGTCGGTGGCTGTGACGGCCGGCGTCGCCTGGGGAGGCCTCCTACTGGATCTGGTGTGGGCGCCGGGCCTCGCGGTGCTGTTTATGGCCTCGCGATGGAGCGAGCCTGCCGCAAAGGTGCTGAGTTGCGGGCGATGGGCGGGCTGGACGGTGGCGTCGCTGCCGATCGTCGGCTTCCACGTGGTGAACAAGCTGACGCTGCCGATCGGCGAGTTTCCGCTGACGATGGTCATCCTGCACGCGGTGCAGCTTGCGCCACGACCGCCACGACCGCTGCAGCTGGGCGAGCGCCTGCGCGGACGGGCAGCTGTGCTGGTGGCGCTGTTGGTGGTCGTCAACGTGGTGGCGGGCATACAGCAGTCTCGGGCGGACTTTTGGCGGCGGGAGGAGACTCGGTTCGGGTGGATGATGATGATGCGCGCGACGTCGCGGCCGTACTTGGAGCTGGGATGGGAGGACGTTGAGACGGGCCAGCGATGGCGACACGACCCGGTTGCGAGGGAGTGGACGACGTTGCGACAAGCTCGCAAAATGGCGTTTGACCCGGCGATACTGCGAGCGTATGCGGTTTACGCTGAGGCCGAGATGGCGGCGCGAAGCGGGCGGCGCGTGCGGCTGGTGGTCCTCGAGTCGTGGGCGGGCGTCAACGGCTCCCCGCTGCAGCGCTTCTACTCACACAGGGGCCGACCAGTGCTCAAAGTGCCGAGAGACGACTTTGTGTCGCAAGCGATTAGTGCGTACGACAACAGTGAGAGCCGGGGCATGATGCTGGGAGCGTTGCGCGCGGCTATGCTGCGCCAAGCCGGCAAGCCGGTCTTTGTGGCGCTGGAGGCCGGCGACGGGCCGCGAGTGGTGAGGTTTTCAGTTGACTGGGCCGGCGAGGACTGGTCGAGTGGGGCGGATGTGCTGCAGGCCTGCGGTCGGGATGGCGTGGCCTGGATAGGCGGCGCGCGGGTGGGCAGCGGCGAGTGTGTTGCGCTGGCAATGGAGTTGCCGCTGGAGTTGTGGGCGGAGAGCAAGTCGGCGTTGGTCGAGTTTGGGTGCGGCACGACGTGGCTCAACTTTGAGCCTGTGGTGATCGACAGCACGACTGGGTTTGAGCTCGATGCGAACGATGCCGAGCTACTCGCCGCCGTAAAGGATTGAGCGTGAGGAGAGGCGATGCGAGAGTGGGTCGGCGCGGGTGAGGGCGGCAGCCGCGGACGAGGCTGCCGACGCTGCCGCAGCGCGCTGGCGAGCCTTGAGCGGCGAGACCGGCGGCTGGCGGAGGAGCCACGTGGTGCGGGCGCGGTTGAGGTCGTCAGCGACCACCGAGGTGCGGACCGGGAGCGACGGCGCCGAGCCGGAGAGCAGCCGATGGCTGAGGGTGGCATGAGAGGTCAGCGTGCGGCGCGGCTTGTCCGAGACAATCGACGCGGCCAGCGAGGTAGCGCGGGCAGCGTCCCTCAGCGATTTCCCACCTTGCCGCCGCTCACGAGCCTCTAGCGTCACCTGGGCCTCCTCCAGCGGGGTTAGGCGGGCATGGACGACCTGGAGCGAGGCCGGTAGCGATCTGCGCGCCGGCGGCGACGAGAGAGCAACGCGGGTAGCAGGCGATGGGCGGCGGGGCAGCTGCTTGCCCTGCGACAGCGGCCCACTAGATGAGGCCGGAGCCGACGCATAGGCGGCGGAGTGGTGGTTTGCGACGAGACTCGGGGCGACGACCGACGGCAGATCGGCCAGTGGAGTGTGGGCGAGGGCAGCCGCGGCGGCGGCCGCGGAAGCCTTGGCCTTGTCGGCATGGAGCGAGTGCGAGACAGCAGCAGTGAGCGATCCAAATGGCGGAGGACAACGATGTGCCGGAATGACGAGCGGGGCAGTGAGCGGGCGCAGCGGGCGCGGCGGGAGCGATGACGGCGGCGGGCGGCGGGCTGCGGCGGTGGACGGGAGGGCGGACGGAGCACGGGTGGCGGCACTGGCACTGCGACCGAGGCCAGACGGTGGGTGGAGGGTGAGTGCTGATGGAGGTCGCCGGTGCCCGAGTGGGCGGGTGGCGGAGATGTGCATGGTGATGGGGGTGGGGTGTGGCTATGGGGGGAGGCGTGGCGGTGGCGGTGGCGGTGGCGGTGGCGGTGGCGGTGGCGCCAACGGCGAATTGCCTGCGCGGACGGACAGGCCGGCGGGCGGCGGAGGAGGGGAGGGTTCCGGTTTTTAAAGGCGCATGCGGGCAAGGAGAATCTGGATTTGGGCCTTGTAGATCCACGGCTGGCCCTCGCCGCGGGTAAACTTGATGCCGAGGAGCGACATGCGGCGGAGGCGGCAGATCTCGATGGTAAAGCTGAGGTCGTCTTGGTCGGCGAGGGCTAGCTTGCAGTCGTAGACATAGTTGGAGAGGGTAAAGTCGACGGCGCAGTCCTCAAGGGCATCGGCAATGCATGCACAGGTGTCCTTGAGCGAGCGGGTTGTCGTTGTCTCGACCGAGAACGGCCCGCGGACGGCACGGAGCTCGGGCATGTTGGGCGAGGTCGGGGTGCCCTCGCCCAAGGCGGCCGCCTGTTCGGCAGCGCGGCGCTCGGCCATTGCTTCCCATCGCCCGGGCGCAGTGAGCATTCCTTTGGGCGCGCCAGTCGAGCGCGCGTATTCGAGAACGCGTGGCGAGAGCGAGAGCTGGAGCTGGGCGTCGACGGCGGTGTCGACCGGAGGTGTGGGTGTGGCCGACGTTGGCCGGCTCGTCTTGCCGCCAGACGGTTGGTCGCCGGACGGCGGCGGCGAGGCCGCTACCACAGAATCAGCCGGTGGCGACTGGGCCTCGGCCGCTTTCGGCATGTACCGCACCGTGTTGGAAGGTCGCCCTCGGAGTCTTCAGACTTGTTGAGCGGCGCGAAGCGGACAGCGGACCAGTCGATGGACGAGACCGAGTTCTCGAATGAGGAGGCCGAGATGGCGCGGGCGCGGGTACGAGTACCTGCGGCGCGGATGTTCGCAACGGCGATGCTGGGCGGAGGATGGGGAGCGACGGCCTCCGAGATCGGCGTCAGGCTCGATACCGGGCTCATGGTTTTGGGTGAGCGCGAGCGCGACGACGAGACCGACAAGGTCGACGGCGGCGGGTTGTGCGGGAACGCCGTGCTGGCTGGCGTGGGGCGTCGGGCAGCGCGGGCCTGGGCGCGGACCTGCTTGCGGACCCGAATGCGGGTCCGGCGCTTGACATGCTTTTTGTGCTTGCCGGTCTTGCCCGGTGTCGCGACCGGTGAGTCGAGCTCGCGGCCGCACGACGGCGAGCCCGACGACGACGACTTGGTCCGTGAGCGCGATGCAGCGGCCGGCCGGGTCTTGTCGAGGTCAAGACGCGGAAGTGCTGGAAGGGTGGGCGTCGTCGCGCTCACCGCCGACGCAGTGGCGGCTGACGCGTCTTTGGCTACCGAGTCCGAGTCGGAGGCGTTGGAGCCGGCCGACGCAACCGAAGTGACGGATGCCACCGAGCCGAGCGTGGTCGACGACGAGAATCTCGAGTGCGAGCGGGTGGCCGAGACAGAGCGTCGGCGCGAGCCCGAACCCGAGCCGGAGGTTGAAAAGGTGCGGACGCGAACGTGCGACGATGACGAGCCGTACGATGAGTACGAGTTGCACGAGGCCGTGCTAGGACCAGAGCCAGAGCCAGAGCCATAGCCATGAAGCGAGCCGAGCTCCGCGTCGCGAGCAGCGGCGGCCGCGTTGGCGGCAGCGCGGCGCTCGCAAGCGAGATGATAGACGGCGGCGTGGAGGCACGGCTCGTTGTGGAGAAGGGCATGAGTGACCTCGAGGGTGGAAAAGCCGTAGCCGGCAAGCTCGACGAGGATTGAGTGCTCGGGGGCGACGACAGGCTCGCGGTGCGGAAGATGGGTGTCCGGCGGACCGGAGTAGCCCTCGAGAATCCACGGGTGGTTGGCGATTTCGTCGAGCGAGAAGCGCTGGGTCGGGTCGACAGTGAGCATGCCGGCGATGAGGGCGTTGACCCCGTCCGAGAGCTGCGGCGGCTGGTAGAACTCGCCCTTGCGGATGAGCGAGTAGAGGGTGGCCACGTCTGGGTGGTCAAAGGGAAGTGAGCCGGTGACCATAGCGTAGAGGGTGACGCCCATGGCCCAAATGTCGACGTGCGGGCCAAGGTAGGGCTGGGCAGAGAGGAGCTCCGGGGCGGCATATGCCGGCGTCCCGCACGCGGTCTCCAGGACCTCATGCGGGCGGAACTCGTTGACAAAGCCAAAGTCGACGAGCTTGACGTTGACCTCGTCGTCGAGCAGAAGGTTCTCGAGCTTAATGTCGCGATGGGTGAGATAGTTGCCGTGGCAGTAGGCGACAGCCGAGACGAGCTGGCGGAAGAGGCGGCGGGCCTCGGCCTCGCGAATGCGGCCGCGGGTGACGATGTAGTCAAAGAGCTCGCCACCAGAGACGTACTCCATCACCATGTACACGTGATCGACGGTGACTTGGACTTCGCGGAGCGAGGCAATGTGCGGGTGTGAGAGTAGGTTGAGCACCTTGGTCTCACGCGAGATGCGAACCGTCTCGGACTGGACCTGCGGGGTGAGGACCTTGACCGCCACCAGCTCGCCGGTTGTCGCCATCTTGGCGAGCTTGACGAGCGAGTACGAGCCGCGGCCGAGGGTGCGCAGAAACTGGTACTTGCGCGAGAGGATCCGCGGGGTGACGAGCCGCCGCGGCGAGGGCAGGTCCAGCGAGCGCGGCGAATGCATCGACGCCAGTTGCTGCGTCCGCGACCCAACGGTGTAGCCCGATGAGTCCGAGACAAAGGAGGAGAGCGACTCAAACGAGGCCTTGGCCCCGTCCGGCCGCGAGGCACTCCCGTCGCTGCCCCGGCCGCCGCCCTGCCCACTGTGCGCAGCCTGGATGCGGGCGAGATTCGCTGCGGTGAGCGCAAGGCGCGGAACCGGTGTCCGCTGACGAGCTGCCGGCGAGCGGATGCCAGTAGCAGTAGCAGCAGCAGAAGGAGGTTGTACGCCATGGGCATAGCAGGGCGACTGGCCATGGCCAACAGCGAGGCCGTGACCGTTTTGAGAAAGAGCGTAACCAGCCGGCGAGCCTTGCAGACGGGAGGCAGGCAAGAGCGAGGCGGAAGCATGTGCCGCGACCATATGAGGCTCCGCAGAGGCACCTGAGTGGTCCGAGGCCAAGGTAGCGACCGAAGGCGAGGCCGAGGACGAGCCGTGAGAAACCGCTGTTCCAGAGCCTGACGAGGCGACGAGGGCGTCGTCCGAGGCACCAATGGTGGAGGGAGCAGGGCTTGTGACCTCGTCTGTGGAGAAGGTCTCCCTTGTAGGCGACCATGTCATACCTTGTGTACTTCCAAAGCCCGAGCCACTTCCACCATCCCCTCCTCCTCCACTCCCTCCCCCAGCCGAGCTCACCGAGACCGACCGCAGCCTTCCCAAACTCTCACTTGCCGCGGCCGCATGAGCCTCACCACCACCACCACCACCACCACCACCACCACCACCACCACCTGCCCAACCTGCGGCTTCTGTCTCTATAGATGCCATTGTATCCCCCCTCACAAACACGCAAGGAAGAGACTCTAGCCTTTCCCCCAACTGTCCAACCTCGTCTCCTCCCCGTGGAGTTGACGCGGTGGCGTGTTGCACCCTCTCTGTCTTGTCCCTCCCCCCTCCGTCCCCCCCCCTCCTCCCCCCCCCTCCCTACCCGTTCACCGAACGAACGAATGACATGTCATTTCCTCGTGCGAACTGCTGGCACATACATCACCATACGAACAAACGTTGATGCAGTACCTTTGTGGTGATGGTCATGATGATGGTGGTGGTTGTGATCATGGTTGTTTGTATCTGGGTGGGTGGGGATATGGGGGAGGGGGGGGGGTGGGGTGGGAGGGGAGGGGGGGGAGGGGAGGGGAGGGGAGGGGAGGTACTCGTCTTCTGCTGGGTGTTGCTTGGGTAGAAGAGTTCACCATGGTATGTACCCATGTGTGTGTGTGTGTGTGTGTGTGTGTGTGTGTGTGTGTGTGTGTGTGTGTATGTGTGTGTGTGTATATGTGGCTGGGTATGGTGGAAGGTTCTGGTGGCGGGGAACGGCGGCGGCATGGGCCACGGGGTACAGGCAAAGCGACGGGGACGGGCTGGGGGCTAGGGACTGGGGACTGGGGACTGGGGACTGGGGACTGGAGCAAGGGCAGGGTGTAGGGGGCGGGGGTATGTACTGGACTTATGGTGGAGATGGGGCTGTGATGGGGCTGCGCTGCGCGGCGTGTGCTGCTGGCGTGGGCAGAGCATGTACATTCGGGTCAAGCACAAGAACGAGACCATGTTTGTGGAGACCGAGCCGACGCAGACGGTGGCGGATGTCAAGGCTCAGATCGAGATCATTACGGAGCAGCCGGCCGAGGATCAGCGGATCATCTTCAATGACGAGCCGGTGGAGGATGCCAAGACGCTCTCGGACGCCAACATCGAGAACGATGCCGTCGTCTACGTTGTGTACCGGCTGACCGGCTCGGACGACTTTGAGGAGGTCCAGCTCGAGTAAACCACGGGCTACAAGCCAACTCGCTTGCGGACGCGGACTCGCTTGGTGCGCGGCGAGCCCGAGAGACCGGCCGAGGCCGGGACGCCCGATGCAGTGGTGGAGGCCGCGGCCGCGCCCGTGGCGGAGCCCGGCACAAGATCGCCCGAGGCGTTTGACGTGGCCGGCGAGAGCGAGGTCGACGAGCCCGACTTGCCGACACCGTACAGACCGCGCAGCGCCTCCAATGGCTTGGCAAGCTCGGGCGGGACCGAGTACGGCTCGTCGGCTGCCGCCAGTGACGCCTCAAACTGCATAAACATACGTGCCGCCCGTGCCGTGTCGCCAAAGCGGTGACAGGTGATGGCGTAGTTGAGCGGAATGCGCAGAACATCGGCCTTGGTCTGCGCGTTCTGCTCAATCTTCCCCGCGAGTCCCATCGCCTTGTCGTAGGCGGTGCAGGCGTTGGCAAAGTCACCAAGCTTGGAGAGGGTAACGCCGAGGTACATAAAGCCGGCAGCCAGGTCCGGGTTGAGCCGGACAGCGGCGTTGAGAAAGTGGAACGCCGACGCCGGCTGTGCCTGTGCGAGGTGGACGATGCCGAGGTTGTAGTTGACAAGCCACTCAAACGGGGCTAGAAACAGCGCTCGCTTGAGGCATGAGATGGCTGCAACAGCCTTGCCCTTGCCGTAAAAGCACATGCCGATGTTGTTCCACAGCTGCGGCGCGTTGGGTGCGAGCTGCGCCACCGCCCGCAGCTTGGCCAGCGCCCCGTCGTAGTCGGCGTTGCACTGCATGACCGACGCCACCGCCAGGAGCGTGCCCACATCGCGCGGGTTGTGCGAGAGCGACTTGCCGAGCTGATTAAACGCCTGCATCTCGTCGTTGGCCGCCATGTGCAGCTCGCCGAGGCCCGTCAGCAGCTCCGGGTTCTCCGGCGAGAACTCGAGCGCCTCGGCCAGCAGCCGTCGCGCGCCCTCGGCATCGCCGCGGAGCTCGGCGAGCTTGGACAGCATCAGGTACGTGACGTCGTGGCGCTGAATGGCATTGGCCCGCTCAAACCCGTCTGCCGCCGCCTCAAGATCGCCAAGATACATATGGCAGAGACCCTTGTTGTGCCAGATCTCCCAATCGCCGCGCTCCTGCAGAGCCCTCGCCGCGCGCGAGACGCGGGCCCCAGGCGCCTTGCCCGCGGCCGCGCGCCGCTTCTCATCAGCCACATGCAGCTCGTGTGCCAGATCGTAGACCTCCAGTGCGGCAGCGTGTCTCCCGAGCAGGAACAGAGTACGGGCCTTCTGCTTGGCGTTGTCGGCCGAGGCCGGATTGAGTCTGCAAGCGGCATCAAACTGTGCCAGAGCGTCTGTCACCTTGCCCTGCGACCTCTGAATGAGGCCCTTGATGTAGTGGGCATACTCGGATGCTCCGCCTGTCGTCGCCAGCTGTTGGTCCACCAGAGCCACCGCCTCGTCGTGCTTGCCCTTGGTGTACAGGTCGTGGAGGAGCCAGTTGTACAGCACGCGGTGCTGATACTCATTGCCGGTGGCCATGGTCGCACCTCACGAGCAGTGCGTGTCGTGTCGTCGTCGTGGTGGTGGTGGTGGTGGTGGTGGTGGTGGTGGCGAGTGGTGGTGGCGAGTGGTGGTGGTGGTGGTGGTGGTGATGCTGCTGCTCCTGCTGCTCCCTGGCTGTTCGGTCGGTTGGCTGCTCATCACTCGCCAACTCGGCAGAGATACAGAGATGCAGAGTCTGGACCGATCACTCCTGCAACTCAGATCTCAGATCACACCGTTCTACATGGGTATGGAGGTGGTCCATGACAAATTCTACATTGTCCGTGCTGCGCGTTTTGCGCTGCCCCCCCCCTTCCCTCTGGTCCGCCGCCATTCCCCCATCCGCAGAGTCTTCGACGAGTCTGGCTCGTGGTCGGACCACAAGCGGACTGATCGACGACACCACCACCACGAGCATCACTCCCGCGGACAGCCATCGCTTTGCACATCTCTCTCACCATTGCACGTCTTACTGTTAGAAAGGATGTCGCGGATGACGGGCAAGGTGTGGAAGCAAGCCAAGGGGAAGCGCAAGTCTTGGTACATCGAGGATGATCACATGGCCGCCGAGCGACAGCAGCTTTGGCTGCAGGCACTCCACGAGGTCGAGGCAGCCGACAATGCCGCCATCGTCGACGCCATCTGGGCATGGTACAAGAAATCGTACCGTCGCAGGCGATCATGGGATGTTGCCATCACTACAGAGGGTCTGATCCGGTGCTATGTCGAGCGGCACGGCCCGGGCTTTGCGCGCTTCTTTGCCAGGCACGATGCGCTCGATCCCAACGCCTTTGGCCCGCAGTCGTCGTCCCAGAATGGCGTTCGGTTTGTGGAGCGCGGATCGCGCGAGTGGTTTGTCCGCCAGGCTGCGACAGGCGCGGCCAGGAGTGACATTGTCGCATCGGCCCTCCCAGTACTCACCATCAGCCTCAAATACGATCCGCACCAGATGGAGCTTCTTCTCCTCCTCGCTGCGTTGTATCGGCTGCGCATCGATGTTGTCAGCACCACCGTCCGGTCCTGGCTCCAGCCCTCGCACCACTCTCCCGGCTGCGAAGACTGCATCAACGTTGGCGGCGTGCCCCATGATCGCCGCACCACAACTCGCGCCGCCGTCCGCCTTCTCTTTACGCCGAGCACCTCGCTCCCGTCCGGCCCGCCAGCCTGCGCAAGCCTTGCCGCAGCCAAAACCGGCCGCATCTCCAAGCTCATGTTCCTCTCAGACTGCACCAACGCGATGCCGCACTGTTTGCGGCGTTCGCGCCGCAAGAAGAACCGACGCTTACAAGCCGTGGCAGCCCAACTGAGTGCCTCACCGCCCGCGCCGTGGACCACCTTGCCCAACGAGCTGTGGTCCATCATCATGCATAAGCTCGCCGCTGACGCGGTTGCGGACATTGTTGCGCTTTCGGCCACCTGCACCCGGCTGCTCAGCCTTGCTCGCGACCCGCTTCTCTGGCGCAGCATCGCTCGCCGTGTCGCAGACGCGTCACCGGCGGTCATGGCCGCCCTGGCCGAGGCAAGCGAGCCGGGCTGCGACTGGTACGCCTACTTTCAGGCCGCTATCCTTCCCGAGCTCCGCAGCTGCCTCTGCCCGGCTGCGACGACTGTGCCGCTGCTGCCCGGCCATGGCCACGGCTACATCTCGGTCCACACCCTTCAGAGTGAGCGAAGGACCCAGCACACCGGGTTTGCCAGGGTACAGCTCCGCGTCAAGCGCACGCTCCTGCGCCGGATGACCGACTCGGGCGTACTTGACCTGTCGTCTGACAATCGCTCCCGACCGACCGCTGCCTGGTCCGACGATCGTTGGATGTGGACGCCCGAGCTGCTGGGCGGCTCATTCGACAGGCCCAGCGCGATGCAGTGACAAGCGCGCGCACCTCACATGCCCAGCAAGCCCGAGCCATGCAGCGAGGCGCCATACGGCGTGTTCGAGAGCCCGCGCCACTGCAGCGAAAAGTCTTTGACAGCGCGACGGAACCGGCCTCGGACCCGCGCCGCCATCAGCGCCTTGAGGAACTTGTCCTGACTCGGGGCTGGCGTGCGGCGACGGGTAGTCGGCGGCAGAGCCAAACAGCTGCTGGAGCAGGGAGTTGACCTCGTACGGGAAGCGGAACGAGATGGCAAAGAGAAAGTCGGCGACCTTGGTGTCGAGCGACCGTGGCAGGCCGCCCGCAAAGGCCTCTATGGCAAACCGGACCAGCGGCTCGCCGTAGCTGGCAAACGCGTCTTGCATGGCCGCATTGGCGACGGCTGCGGTTGCGCCGCCCACTTCTTGCGAGAAGAACATGTCAAAGAAGCGGAGAACCGACGAGATCGCTGTTTTCTCCTGCGACGACAGCGCACGCATGCCAGTGAGAAACAGGTGGTTGAGAGAGTCCGATGCCACCACCGCCGCAGGCTCGTGCCGCAGCACTGCGGTGAGGAGCGAGAAGAAGCCGTAGACCAGGTCGGGCGCTGCGCTGATGGCAGAGTCTGAAGCCGAAAAGTGCGCCAGCGTCTGGGTCACAACCCCGTCGATCGTGCCCGGCAGGACGGCTCGCAGCGCGTCTGTCGACTTGTGGATGGCGACTGCGGTCTCGATGACATTGAGCAGCGGCGCCGCAGGCTGCACGATGTACGTCGACGTCATCAGCGAGAGCATGACGTCGAGATGCGGCGCAAAGGCCTTGGACGAGGCGCGGAGCACGTTGCCGCAAAACTGGGTAAGCGCCACTACCAGCTCCTCGTCGCGATGAGCTACCGTGGCTACGGCCTCGATGGCCGGCCATGCTCGCTCGACCACGCAAAGCAGCGGCGTCGACCGCCCGGGCACCGCGCTCCGGATATCCACAAATCGGCACGCTGCCGTCAGCAGCGACAGCGTAGCCGTGAGCGAGGTGAGGACATGCGCGGCCTCGACATTACCGTGCTCCAGCTCGGCCTCGAGCGCTTCGATCAGCGGCAGCGCGAGGACCTCCAGTGCACCCAGTGCCTCGCCAGGCTCGGCCTTGGCAATGACGTAGCCGAGAGCCTCTAGCGCAAGCAGCTGCGGCCGCAGCGGAAGCTTGTCCATGGCCCTCGTCAGTGACGACACCATGTTGCCCAGAATAGGCACTAGGTTGTCAGCCGACGACGAGCAGAGCTCGCGGAGGCATGACGCCGTCGTCGTACAGAGGCCCGGCTCGTCAAAGCCCGGCAAGATGAGCGCCATCGCGGTCGGCGCGAGGCCGCCAAACCGCCCAGCAAACGCACCCACAAGCTTGATGGCTGACTTGGCGACTCGGACGTGTGACGGGAGCGCCCCAAACTCGTTCAACACCGCCGCAAGGTAGCTGGGCGCCGAAAAGCCGCCCGTCGCCCCGGGCCCGGACGGCAAGAGCCCGGGCTCTGACGCCGACCGCCCTCGCGAGAACGCCGAGTTCTCTAGTGCCATCTTGGCGGCCTCGGCCTGCGACGCCAGCGAGAGCCGCCGCAGACTGCCCGAAGTCGCCGTCCGCGTCACGTCCTCGTACTCGTCCTCGCCCGGATCGACCGGAAGGTAGTCGGACGCCACTCGAATGGCAAACAGGGCGGTTTCGACCTCGCGCCAGGTCGTATTAGTGGTGTCGTGTTGAGCGTCGGCGATCCGCGCCCGCAGGTACGCCAGCGCCCCGGTAAAGTACTCGACAGGACCCAGCAGCTCGGCGCATGACTCAAAGAGCTCGGCGCAATCACGACGCACAAGCTGCCAGTAGTGTGTGTCAAATGAGTCGAGCCGCTCCCAGTCAAGCGAGAGCCGCGCCCGCGAAAAGGCATGCTCCAGAAGCTGGGCAAAGACCGGCACAAAGGCTTGGAGAGCCGCCGGCGCCGCCGACGACAGCCGCCGACCTGGATCGCTCTCCAGCTTGACTAGCTCGTGCGCAAGATCTGACCACGCCTGGATGGAGAGCTCCAGCGCTGACCGCTTTGGCGTCGCCACGCACACCATGAGGATGTCATACAGCACGCCCGCCGTCTTCAGCTCGCACTCGAGGAGCCACGGGAGCTCGCTGTCACAGAGAGCGGCCGCCAGCCGGCCCACGCCCTTGACATGCTCCCACTCGCCGCTCTGGTGGGCGGCCAGAACCTGATCGCGGAGATTCGCCACCGCCGAGGCCATGCCTGACAGCTCGGCGCGAAAGGCCTTGGCTAGCGGCAGTGAGAGCACAAGCTCAACAACGTCGACGGCCACGGCAAACAGCTCCGGCATGGTCAGCGCTGCAAATGCGTGCTGCAGCATCGCCGAGTGCAGAACGAGCTCGTGTGGAAGGTCGTACTCGATCCAGGCGTGGAGGCAGTAGAGGACTTTGCGCTGAAAAGCCGGGGCGCGCCGTCAGCAAGCAGCAGCGCCTCGAGGCAGTCGAGAACCTGCGGTGCTGCCGAGAGTAGCTCGTGACGGAGCTTGCTCCGCACCGCCTTTCGCACATTGGCTCGCTGGAACTCCTCCGGCAGAATTGTGAGGATCTGGACGAGCGACGTCGGAGTGTCGTCCAGCTCGCCTATCAGATACACCACCACACCCTCGAATCCGTCGAGCTCGCGGAGTAGGAGCCCGGCAAAGGCGATACAGAGCCGAGTGAGGACGTTGAGCGGACCAGCGTCAAACTTGCGAATGAGCTGGAACAGCATGCCCTGCAGCTGCGCTCGCGCATCCGGCTCCAGACCTAGCCACTCGTTGACGATCTTGGAGGCGAGCATCTTGGCGCCGAGAAAGCCCCACACCTCGTCGCCCAGCTGAAGCAGCTCCACTGCCAGCGACCATCCATCGGCCGAAGCCTGACACGCCAGCATATACTCTTGTGCCGCCTGTTGCTCCTCGGCCACCTCGGACGTGGAGAGCACCTCTAGCGCTCGCATGTAGTTCTGCATCAGCTCTCCATCACTTCCTGTCCCACTGCCGGGCAACACACCACCACCAGCACCAGCGCCATCACCACCGTTGCCTACACCTGACATCGATACACCTGCTGCTGCCTGCCGTCACCAACCAACGCGCGACCTTTGAGCGCAGAGTGAGAGCGTGAGCGCGAGCGTGAGCGCGTGAGCGTGAGCGTGAGCGCGAGCGAGAGCGAGAGCGTGAGCGTGAGCGAGAGTGAGAGTGAGAGCGAGAGCAAGAGCCTGAACGAGAGCAAGAGCAAGAGCCAGTGCAAGTGCAGGAGCAACTACGACCTTTGTTGGCTCGGTCGGCCTCTGAGCTCTGTTGCGGGGGGGGGAGCGACAGAGCAGAGAGATAGATAGAGAGGGATGGAGAGGGGGAGAGGGAGGGAGAGGGAGAGGACTGTAGTATGTATATATGTGTGTGGTGGAGGAGTGGTGGAGGGGGAGGAGTGGTGGTGGTGATGGGTGGTGGTGGGGGTAGGGAGGTGGGGTGGGTGGTGGTGGTGGTGGTGATGGGGGGAGGGTCAGTCACTCTCTCAGCTCAGACAGAGAGGTTTGGCACGACATGGTGTGTTTAAGGGCAACCGGCTCAGGGCGAGTGAACGAGATCGGGATCGATATATCGCGTGTGATGGTGATGGGCATGGGCATGGGAATGGGCATGGGTATGGGCATGGGCATGGGTATGGGTATGGGTATGGGCATGGGCATGGGGGCAGCGAGGTTGGACGATGGGGCGAGTGGCCAAGGAGTGACGGACGACCGATTGATGATGACTGAAGTGACGGCGGGCGACGGCACAACGGCCACGAGTTGCCGTCGCAGTCGCAGTCTGCTACACTCGACTGCAGAAAAAGGCCAGGAATGTCTGCGACACGTGAGGAGGCTACCGAGTATGTGAAGATCCCCTCGGGCGATGGCGAGCGGGAGAACTGGAAGCGGCTGATTGTTGTCATTGAGGATGCCAATCTGCAGACCATCAAGGTCGGTGGCTCAAAGGGGGCCTCCTTTGCCCTCATGAACTCGGACGACCATCGTGCTTGGCTCTCGCGCAACAACATCGACGTCAATCTTGCACGCCCAGACATCACACACCAGGTATGTACACTCTCTTGCTCACCTCACCGCCCACTTTCTTTGCCTTTCTCGTCCACGCCTCGGTGGGGCGAGGCCCCAGACTGAGGCGAGTTGGCCCATCCTGTGGGATCGCCGCCATCCTTTGGGGCCATCCTGCCCGGGGGCGGGAGGGTGGCGACGGAGGGGGCAGGTATGGGGAAAGGACGGGAGACTCACAGGTGGAAATGGTGACAGTGTCTGCTTATGCTCCTGGACTCGCCGCTGAACAAGGCGGGGATGCTGCAGATCTTCATCCGGACCAACAAGAATGTGCTCATCGAGGTCAACCCGCACACCCGCATCCCGCGGACCTTCAAGCGCTTCTCCGGACTCATGGTCCAGCTGCTGCACAAGCTCTCCATCCGGGCTGCCAACGGACCGACCAAGCTGCTCAAGGTGATCAAGAACCCGGTGACCAAGTACTTTCCCACCGGCTGCCGCCGCATCGGCACCTCGACAGAGGGCAAGATGGTCAAGCTCGGCGAGTACGTCGCCTCGCTGCCCGAGGACGAGCCCGTCGTCTTTGTCGTCGGCGGCATTGCCCGTGGCCAGGTCAACCCGGACTACGTCACCGAGACCATTGCTATCTCCGAGTTCCCGCTCTCCGCCGCTGGCGTTTGCTCCAAGATCTGCACCGCCTTTGAGGCCAAGTGGGACGTGCTGTAAGGTACTTTCGCTGCCACTGCTACGCCTTGCCTAGCCGCTGCTCCAGCGCTGCCAGTCGGGCTGCCCGCATTTCCTCCACGGTTGGTGGCTGGACCGCTGCTGGAGCCGGCGCCGCGGCGGGTACCGCGCCTGCGTCGCTGGCCTGAGCGGGAGCTGCACCGCTTGATCCGGCGCCCGTCTCGCCGAGCCGGTAGCCGTGGCCGGCAAAGGCGTCATCGCTGACACTGCTGCTGCCGCTACCGCTGCTGCTGCTACTGTCGTTGCCGCTATCGTTGTCGACGTGAGCTGTGGCGCCAATAACACGGACAGGCTCGTGCGAGGCGGGTGGGAGCGGGGCTGGGTCGGGCGCTTGGAGCGCAGCGGCACCGAGGTCGACGTCAAAGCCCGAGTCGGCGACGAGGTCGACTTCGACGTCGGTGTCGATGATGCACACACCCTCGTAGTGGGTCTTGTCGTTGGGCAAGACGGCAACAACCAAGAGATGGAACTCGAGACCTCCGAGCTCGAGGCGGATCGAGTCGCCGACGGTGAGAGTGGCAAAGCCGCGGAAGAGCGTCTCCAGCTTGGTCTTTTGGTCGTAGAGTTTGAGAAAGAGCGGATTGTCAACCTTGATCTTGACGTACTCAGCCCGCGGCAGAGCGACGCGACGGATGCTGACTATGTCATCCTCGTCCAGCCCCAGCTGGTCCATCCGCCACCGCGGCGCGTACATGATGTCGGGCTCTTCGGTAAACTCGAGGACTGAGCAGTGTGTGTAGCGCCCGTCGGAGTCGTTGGTGAGCCGGAAGATCCACGGCATGTGGTCGGGCTCGTTCTCGCCCTCCAGCACGTGCAGTACATCTTCTGGAAGCAAGACCTTGCCACCGGACTCGAGCTCCGGACGCGCCCGTAGGGCTACTGACCGAATGCGGAGCGTGCTTTCGTACTTGCGCGCAGCGCGGTGCCGCGCCATAGCATCTGCCAGCGCCTGCGCCATTGACGCCTCCACCGCATCGCGGTTGAGCGGCGTGTCGTCGTACGGCGCTGCCGGAGGCGGAATGTACCGCGCCGGCATCGTTGGGTGAAAGTCGGGAAACGGATCGGCGAGTCGCGGCAGACCTGCAGGAGTCAGCAGCGACGACGGCGGCGGTGGTCTGGGCTCATCGTCGTCCATCATCGACATGGCCAACGCTTGAGCCAAGTCTCGGTCAACCTCAGGATCGGAGACTGCGGCCGGCGGCGGCGGCGAGTGCGACAGAGCGGTAGGCTCGGAGGGAGTGTCAGCCATTGAGAGCGAGGTGGCCATGGCAAGCTGCAGCTGCTCGTCTTCAGAGAGTCCCGGGATGCCGATGGTAGTACCCGAAGCGACCAGTGCCTCGGCCTCGGCGGCGGAGGCGTGCAAGGCCAGCCGCAGCTGCTCTTCCTCGTCGAGCGTATCTGGCGCTGGTACGGTGACCAGCGGGCTGACGCCTCGACGTTGGACTGACGACGATGGAGGCGAAACCTTTGCCAACGACTCTGCTAGCGCCATCTCGAGGGCGACGTCCTCGGACACGCCGGACAAGACCAGGGCATCAGCGGCGGCAGCCTCGGCGCGGGCGTGCTTCTCGGCCACGCGACGGACCCGATCCTCGGCGGCAGCAACCGCCCGAGCTCGCGCACTCTGCCCTGAGCTCGGCGAAGGCTGAGGCCGGCGACGAGAGCCTCCACTGATGTTGGTGGAGGTGGGAGGAGCAAAGCGGTGCTCAAGACGCTTGACAGCGGCGGCGCGGGCGCGGGCCTTCATGGCCTCGTTTCGGCGCTTAGAGTCATCGTACTCGAGAGAACGCGCAGTAAAGAAGGAGCCCCGCCCTGGAGTTGTGGTAAAGTAGGCGATGCCGTCGACCGATCCGTTGTTCTTGCCCAGCCCGGCGCCATCGAGCTCGACGCCCACCATCACGCCCTCAGTAAAGTGTGTTCTTCCCACAAACCTGACCACGCCACGCCGGTTGTCTACACGGACCCGTACACGATCCCCCGACGAAAGACAGACTCCATGACACGGCGCACGGGCTCAAACGACGACAGAGAGACAGGGTGGTTGGTGATGGGACGAGGTAAGCGACAGGCGACAGGTGTGCCTGCTTGCCGTGTGCTGCCTGTTGACGGACCGGTGCCGAGTGGGCGGAGGCAGAGCGAGTGCCGGGTCGCATTGTTTGAGTTGGGCGGGCGAGCGGGGCGGGGGGGCAGAGAATGGAGAAGAGGAGGAGGAAGGGGGGGGGGTGTGGGTTACATGCTTTACAGGTCGTTCTGGACGACAAAGACTTGGCCGTCCGAGATGGTGACACCGTAGGCGACATCGTCAAAGGTGATGGTCACCTTCCGCAGCTTGTCCTCGGCGTTGGTGCCGGACATCAGGAGCGCGGCGTTGTTGAGCAGAGCCACAACGGCCTTGGCCACCTCGGTGTTGTCTTCCAGGCTGCCTTTGGACTGTGCGTTCCACCGCCGCCACAATCGCACATTGTTGCATCGCAGCGCTGTGAGTCTCTTCTGCCACACACACTTCCACCCCCGCCACTCCCGCCACCCCCATCCTCCCTCTCTGCACCACGACACTGCGAAAGGGGCCCAGCCAGACTATGGCCAGGCCAAATTCTGAAGTCCAGATCACTACCACCACACACACCACAAGGCGACCCCCACGCGATGGTTCGAGATGGACGAGATGGACGAGATGGACGAGATGGACGAGATGGACAACATGGGTAGGCCTGAAACGGGAGAGATAGAGACCACATCCACTCACCGCCGTAATGATGGATACAGGCCAATGCAGCTCTTTCAACCTGATCCCATCGAGCAGATCGCATGCGAGCAGACTGTCTCTCTGTCCATGTCCATGTCCATGTCCATGTCTACGTCCATTCTTTCGCCACGTGACGTAGGTCATCCCAGGACAGAGGGGATGGGTGGAAGAGGGGTACCGCGGTAAGGGGGATAGCCAAGGACACTACAGCCAAAACCATTGGGTATACCCAAGCCCAACCATCCCGACCACCACCCCTGTCTTGTTCTCAATATACTATGTGTGTACATACCGCCACAATGCTCCCGTTGGCCTCGCACACCAGCGCACCCGCCGCCTGCACAGCGTCCACAAACTCGGCCTACACAGGGCAGGCAACAAGCAGAAGGGGGGGGGGGGGGGAGTGAGTGAGGGAAAGGGAGGAGGGAGGGGATGGATGGATGGATGGTGGTGGTGGTGGTGGTGGTGGTGGTGGTGGTGGGGCGTACCATTGATCTCTGTGTGGTGAGGTGGTGGGCCTTTGTCTTGGGGGTGACGGACCTGTGAGCTGTAGCGGCGAGGGGAGGCGACCGAGTAGGGAGGCCATGGCATGGCTGCCGAGGCCGATGCCGATGCCGATGCCGATGCCGATGCCGATGCCGATGCCGATGCCGATGCCGATGCCGATGCCCATGCCGATGCCGATGCCCATGCCCATGCCGATGCCGATGCCCATGCCGATGCCCATGCCGATGCCGATGCCGGTTTAGAAAAGTCAGAACTACTTGTCTGCGATTATGATGACAATGACAATGAGGATGATGGTGACGATGAGATGTCGATGACTATGAGACTTTGTTCAAGACCACGATCACCATCTCGACCACAATCGCAACAACCACGACGACGACGACGACCACCACCACCATCACCACCATCACCACCATCACCATCGGCATGCGTACGTCTGCAGCAAAGGCGGCCGATGTCGTCGGCAAGTACCACGACACACACCATAGCATCGATGACCCACAAGGTCTTCACATCCACCCACCTGACCAGGTCCCATCCCTCTGTGCTAGGAACTCATCATCGGCTCGAGTCGCGGGCGTGTCGGGCGGCACGAGCAGTTAGCTTTGGAGGGGGAAAGCGTGCGTGCAGGGAAGGCGACCATGACGACATCGTCGCCTTTGCACACCACACTTTCTCTTTCCCTCCCAGAAAACCATAGACATATGCATATGCGCAACTGTGTCATGTGGGCAGCTGTTGCAGTGGTGACCATGGTGGTGCTTGTGCTGGAGAGCGAGGGCGTGAGCATCGAGGCTTACGGAGCGGTGGAGGGCAAGGCGAGCAACGAGGCGGCATGGAGCAACGCACGGGCGGTGATGGCGACAGCCAAGGCGGTGAATGAGGGCGTGCATGGAAGTGATCGTGTGGTGGAAGTGCCGGCAGGTGGGACCTTCTACATCTTCAATGCCACCATGAGCGGCCTCAAGGACGTGACCTTTGTCATCGATGGCACCCTCGTGGTCTCCAACAACATCTCGGCCTGGCAGGACATCGCCAACAAGCCGTCAACTGGCGTGCTCGAGGTCACCGACTCGACCAACATCACCTTTACCGGGGCAGGACTCATCGATGGCCAGGGCTACGACTTTTGGTGGTGGGTCATCATCACTGGCAAGGACTTTCGCCCCAACCTCGTCAACATCTACCGGACGTCGGGCGTGACGGTGACCGAGCTGCACGTTCGCAACTCACCGCAGTACCACTGGAACATCCGGTATGTGGAGGATGTGTACATTGACAACATCAACGTGTATGTCGACGTCGAGGCCCAGAAGGCTGCACTGGCGGTCGGCGGCAAGCTGCTAACCGTGCATCCAGAGCATCCCGAGTGGGACATCCCGGTCTTTCCGCTCAACACCGACGGCATCGACATTGCCGGCATTCGCGTCGTCATCCAGAACTCGCACATAACCAACTACGACGACGCCATTGCGGTCAAGCCGATCTACACTGGCGAGTCGCCGTTCTCGTCGTGCTCGCAGGACATGTACGTCTACAACATGTCGGTCGTTGTGGGCGTCGGCATGAGCATCGGCTCTGTCCCTCCCGCGGTCGGCACCAACTGCGTCCGCAACATCACCTTTGACACCGTCACCTTTAAGGACCCGACCAAGGCCATCTACATCAAACCAATCCGGGCACGGTTGGCGACGGCATCATCGATGGCATCACCTACCGCAACCTGCATGTGTCTGGCGACCTGTGGTACCCGATCTGGATTGGCCCGCAGCAGCAGGACCAGCCGCACTCGGGCCCGCCGCCGCCGCGTGCTACGCTCACCGGCCCGGCCAACACCGGATGCTCGTTCTTCTACCCCATCGACCCGGTGTGCCCGACCCAGCCTCGCGTCCCGATCACTAACGTCGTTGTCGACTCGTTCACCGCCGACAAGACCCTCATGCTCCCGGGTGTTATCCTCTGCAACGCCACCAAGCCGTGCTCCGGCCTTTCCTTCTCCTCTGTCGCCATCACCGGTGACTTTGTGGTTCAGCCCGACTGGTCATGCCACAACGCCGACGTTGTCCAGACCCAGACAACGCCGGCCATCAAGTGCGACAACAGCGCGTCTACCCACACCCCAAACCCGGTCCTGCCCATCCCCATTACCGGCGACATCATGGCTGACTACGTTGCATGGATACGTGCAGCCCGCCTTGCGAGCATGTAGACCGTCATCCTAAAGACCAGACCATCTCCCCGCATCGCTCCACCTGGCTGCGTCGCGGACGTCGCATGGCGCCGGCACAGGCGGCAACCGGGGGAGGGAACAGCAGACGGCGGGCACACCTCTCTACAGACGATATCTCACGAAAATGAAGGTGGCCAAGGTGACCGACGTGGTTCTGTGCGTAGTTGTAGCGGTGTACATTGCGGTGGCTGCGGTGTCTGCGGCGGTGGCGGCGCCGGAGAGCGGAGCGTGCACCGCTTGCCTGGCGCTGTGGACGGAGCTGCGCCACGATGTCGGGTGCGGGAATGCTGTCAATGACACGGGCGCGCTGTGCAAGCTCTGTCCCGAGTCGATCTGTGGGACGCCAGCCCATTGTCAGACCATTGTCGATGAGGTTTGTGCTGCTGGCTGTGCCGATGATCCCGACCAGTGTGCCTACCTCGCTTGCTCCAAGCTCCTCCACATCTGTCCGGTCAACGCCTCACGCCCCATCCTCCCCTAATCTGTCTCTTCTCTTCCCGGGCTCAAGCTGTAGCCACCGGTCGGTGTTGGATTGCATGAGGCCCAGGCATATGCCTTGAGATCTGTGTCCTGTGGTCCGTTGCGATTCCACTCCCCCCCCATGCATCCACGCCCTCCCTGCCGCAGTTGCCGTGCCCTTCTGATCCACCCAGCATATCATCATCTACATAACAATATCTTCATCCATGCCACCCATCAGCCCAACGATGCTATGATCCACCCCCCACCCCGCCATCCCCGCCGTGTCTGCCGGCCCTGCCGTCCTTCCCGTGCCTGCCTTCCCCGTCGTGCCTGCCTTCCCTGTCGACCACCAACCGTTGCCTGACCACCTCAACAGCCCCCCCCCCCCCCACG
>NW_013657635.1:170921-185852 GCF_000142905.1 Thecamonas trahens ATCC 50062
TCCCCCACCTCCACCCTCCCCCCCCCCCTCCCCCCCACCCACCACCACCCGTAGGGCTCGCTGGAAGAGGTGGACGTGAGCCTGGCCTGGGTCCAGCAGTACCGCATGGCCAAGCCGAAGCAGCGGATGGCTATGATTGGTGCTGTGCTGCGGAAAGAGCCGGGAGTTGACAGAACTGGTGGTACTGGTACTGGTGCTAGTGCAGGAGCAGAGGCAGGCGCAGGTGGGACGGGCGCGGGCGGAGCAGGAGCGCAGACGGCGACGCCTGATGGCGTCATGGTTGATCTGTACTACTATCTCATGGCATGGGCGCTGAAGAACTGCGCAGCGGTGGACGACGGATGTGGGCTGGCGGCGAGCGGCTGCACGCCGATGACTGATGCGCACGTCTCGGTCATCTTCTCGCTGTTCAAAACAACACATGCGTACGCGGTGACTACGGCCATTTCCCTGGATGCGACGTTTGCATACTTTCGGGATGTCTTGCTTGCTCATGCTGTCCATGCACCGCCGCACTCAGTCGATCTGTTCGACGTCTCGCAGGTCTCGGCGGTGACGCAGTACTTTATCCACACATACGCCCGCCACTACCGGCTCTACCAGCATGTTTTTACTCCGCTCCGGGTCCACAACATTGCACCACGGGCATGGGGCTTGCAGACACCTTCGATTGCGGCTGACATCCCGCTCGCCGACTACGACCGGCTGGACGAAGAGCAGGTGGCGGCCATGGTCCGCGCGCGGTCGCGGTCGTCGCTGCACTCGACAGTATCGCTGGCCTCGCTAGGCGACGTGGCGGAAGACGTGATAAGCGTAGGGTCAGCGAGCGGCGGCGGCGATGGACCCAGCGGGGCAGGCGCAACGACAGATGCCACTCCGCGCGGGGGCGAGTCTGGACATGGCTCGGGCAAGGCGTCGCGCACGTCGCCGGCGTCGCGGCGGACGCGGGCGAGCGGGTCTGGGGGCGGGGCCGGCTCGCGCTCGCCGCGTCCGTCACGCAAGGCGGTCTCGCGGCACGCGTCTGCGGCGAGTCTCAAGTCTGTGGGCGACGAGTCGGGCGAGGGCGAGGACGTCGTTGTCGGGTCCAACTCGGGCACGTGCGACGAGAACGAGACGCACATGTCGGAGGAAGCTGTCCAGGCCGAGCTGAAGGCGATTGCGCTCAAGGCGGCCGAGGCGCAGCTCGCCGAGGTCAAGGCCGAGCTCGACCTCAAAATGGCACGACAGGACGAGGCGCTTTTGGCGCGGATTGCGGTCCTCGAGCAGCGGATGTATGCGCTGAGCTCGGGCGAAGGCGGGTCGCCGGTGCAGGCGCAGGAGCGGAGGCGCCGAACGCGGACATGAGCAGCAACGCGGGATTTATCAGAGCGAAGAAGTAAACTGGAGGCGACCAGAGCGTGGCTCGATGGTGGCCTGGTTGGCGGCGAGGGCGCCGAGCTTGTCCAAGGCGCGGGCGACGCGAAGGCGGAGCGATGGCGAGGTAAACTTGGAGGGAGCGAGGGCAAGCTCGACAAAGGCCTGCTCAACAAACGGGGCCGACGGTTCGAGGGTGGCGAGAGCGGCGACGTTGAGGAGGGCTGCGATTTGGTGGCCGTCGACAACTTGCAGCTTGCCGGCGAGGGCGAGACCGTTGAGAAGCTGACCGGCGGCGGCGGCGACGTGGTCGGTGGCGCCGCGGTTGGTGCGCTGCGGCGAGGCGAGGACCTTGCCAAGGGCGACGGCCAGGTCGACAGCGTCTGAGACGTGGGCGGCGAGGCGGTCGAGCGGGAGGCCCATGGCGAGCTCCTTCATGGCGGCCGAGGGAACGCGGCGGCCACCCGCGCGGCGGTGTGGGAGCAGCCGGCGCCACTTGCCCTTGGCCTTGGACAGCGCGGCCTCGACGGCGGCGTGATCAGCGCGGACGTCCGAGAGAGGACCAGCAGCCTCCAGAGGAGCGAGGGTGAGGGCGACACGCTCGCGAAGGACGTCGTCAGGCACGGCATGCCCCCAGCCCGACTTGGCCAGGCGGCCGATGACGCCTGCAGCCTCTGCCGGTGGTGCATCGCGCGAGAGCCAGGTGCCTGAGGCGACGACGGGGACAGCGCGAGCAGTGGCGCGGGCCATGCCAGCCTCCAGCACGCCCGCCGACCGGATGCCCGGGCGCCAGAGCGGGTCGCTCACTTCGAGCAGGTCAGGCAGGAGCAGATCGAGCTTGGACGCTGCGGCCAGGATAGACGAGGCACCAGCAGCACCCATGGTATGAACTTGAGAAGCAAGACGAGCGAGAAGCACTCCACCGAGAACCCGCAGCGACTCGACAGCATCAGCCTCGCCTGACACGGGCTTCTTGTTCTTCCCTCCCGTCTTGATCAACGTTGGCGATCGCTCTCCACGGGCATGCGGGGTTCGCATGGTAGCTGCATGAGCGACAGCGCGAAGAGCACGAAGTATGTCAGGCGGATCCAGAGCAGCAGCATGTGCATCATAAGCAGCAGCGACGAGTGAGGGATATCGGGCCACGTTGGTGCCATCGACCAGAGCCCGAAAGGTGGCAGCCGAGGCGAGTGCCCGCTTGACCGAGGCCTGCGAGGAAGTGGCATGGCGAAGGGAGGCCATACCCCTAGCAGGGGCGAGTCTCAGGAGAGGGGCAATATGAATAGCACACATCTGGCGGGTGTATGTCCGCCATGGTAGCATGGTCGGTCTTGTGGGTAGTCGTGGGCGTGGGTCGAGTGGGGCAGGGGGAGGAAGAGGGGGGGGTCGACTTGGGACGGCTCGGACGGGGACTTGGTCCGAGGGCCAGGCAGGAAGGGAAGGAGGGCTGGTGATGGGGAAGGTGTGATCAGGGGGCTTGGATGAGGTGGGCAGCGGTTGTATGGATGTGGTAGAGGCGATGTGGAGGATGGATCTGGTACAGTGGGCCTGTTGCGAGGCCAGATGTGGATGTGGTGGTGGTCGATGGGGGTGGGGTGGGGGGGGGGGTAGGGGTAAGGGGGGGCACTGCTTGCGGTGGACGGCGCGCACTGGTTGTGGTGGGAGGGCGACAGGCAGGAGGTGCTCAGGCGCGGCGCGGGCGCGGGCTAGGGGAGGGGACATTCCACTCTGGGAGCGGCAGGTGGCATTGCCTGGTGGAGGACATGGCCAGTGACAGCTTGTATGGATACCTGGCTGTGGTGGGCGCGTGTGTGGCCTTTGGCTCGTTTGGCGTGCCGACCAAGAGCGCGGCGGTGGCGGCGGCCAAGGTCCACCCGGTGGCCTTCCAGATCTACTACTCGCTGGCCATCTTTGTCTCGGCCTGGGGTGTCCTCCTCTACAACCCGTTTGTCTTTACCTGGTTTGGCTTTGCTGGTGCTGCCATCTGGACTCCATCGTCTATCCTTGCTCTCGCTGCCATTTCCGACGCCGGCCTCTCGGTGGCTCAGACTGTCTGGTCTGGTACCACCATCATGATCTCGTTTCTCTGGGGCGCTCTGGCCTACCACGACAAGGTCTCCTCGCTGCCGCTGGCCATGGTTGCGCTCGCCACCCTTCTGTGTGGACTTGTTCTGCTCGCCTCGCTCCACTCTTCGCTGATGGCGGGCGTCCACGCCTGGCTCGGCTTTGCTGTCGACGACGAGTCGCTGCGACCGCACCGGCCTGGCGATGTACGGGCGGCGGCCCCGCTGGTGGCTGCCGAAGCACCTGCAGTCAATGTCAGCGGTGGACGGGGGTTGGATGATGCTTATGCGAGTGCAGGCGGGGGTGACGGCAAGCCGCTGGCTAAGCTTGTGCGCGGCGTGGTCTTTGCGCTTGTTCTGGGAGTGCTGAACGGGTCGCTGATGGTTCCGCTGCGCGAGACGCCCAAGCGGGCGTCGGGCATCAACTACATTATCTCGTTCTCGATCGGTGTTGTGAGCATCACACCGCTGCTGGCGCTGGGGTACATGGCGATCATGCGAGCGCCGCTGCAGTTGCACTGGCGGGTGGCGCTCGGCCCGGGCCTGCTGACGGGCCTGTTGTGGCAGATCGGCAACTACTGCTCCATCTACGCCACGCTCTATCTCGGTCTCACCATTGGTTATCCGCTCACCCAGCTGGCGCTCCTTGTCGCAGGCCTCTGGGGCTGGCTCTACTACGGCGAGCTTCCACAGGCGCGGCACGTCGCCCACTTTTGGCTTGCCGCAATCGTCGTCCTCGGCGGAGCCGCGCTCCTTGCCATCGCCGGATAGCTTTCTTCCTTGCCTACCCGTCTGCTCTTCATCCGCCCACATTGAACATCGCGCGGGAGGTTAGCGTCATCAGAGCCAGTCGGTGAGTGGGCGAGAGAGTGCGCCAGCGAGCGGGCGAACCCAGCCGGGGCGACGGGACGGGTGCAGGCACTCGACGCGAACGCACCAAAGAGAGACACTATCGCCCGGCACGGCATGTACTCCAATGGATGGGGCTCACTCATCTACCGAGTACGTACCGTGGTCCAATGGGGGCTGTGCTTGTGTGAGGGGGGAGGGGAGGGGGGGGGGCGACGCGTATGCGACTCATTGGAAGCGGAAACGATGGACGATGACGTGATGGGCGATGTGGGGGCTGTGCGCGCGATGCGGGACGAATGATGATGCGGGGCTACCTACGCGGTGCGGGGCTGCGTACACGATGCCGGCGCTGCGTAACTACTGTGTCGGCGCTGTGTACGATATCGGGAGGTTGGCTGCAGGCCCCAGGGAATCAGAAGAAGAAGGCGACGTCGATAGTGACGCGCGCGTTCTTGCATCGAGTCGTCGAGTATGCCAAGCCGTACAAGCGGGTGATTGTGGGTGTGCTGCTAGCCATCGCCATCAAGTCTGCGCTGGCGCTCATTCCACCGATGCTGTACCGGGCGATTCTTGATAAGGCCATTCCGCAGAAGGACAAGAGCCTTCTGACCGAGCTGGCGATGGGGCTGCTGGCGATTCCGATTGCGGTCGGCATCTTTGGGGTGGTCAAGTCGTACTACGTGGCCAAGATCGGGTCGTACATCATCAACGATCTGCGGACGGCGACGTACCGGCACCTGCAGCGGTCGTCGGTCCGGTTCTTTACGGCAACCAAGACCGGCGAGGTCATGTCGCGACTGTCGAACGATGTGCGCGGAGCACGCAATGCCATCACCGACACGTTTGTGGAGATTGTGACCAACGTCATGAACGTGGCGCTGACGCTGGCGATCATGCTTGCCATCGAGTGGCGGCTGACGCTTGTCGGTCTTGCTTTTCTCCCGCTCTTTCTGGTGCCGGGAAACGTCATCGCCTCCAAGCTCCGGGTCCTTGTCCGTGAGCAGATGGATATGTACGCCACGCTGTCGGCCATTGCCAACCAGACGCTCAACATCTCGGGCGTGTTGCTGACCAAGGTCTTTGGCCGGGCCGAGCACAACGTCGCGCTCTACCACGAAAAGGCTAACGAGCTGCGCGACCTCTCGGTTCGCATCTCGTTCATCGGGGTGTGGTTTGGCATGGGCATGGGCCTTATTTCGTCGCTCGGCACTGTTGTGGTGTACTGGTGGGGCGGGAACCTGGCTATCGACGGCAAGCTGACGGTAGGTACGCTCGTCTCGCTCACAGTCTATCTCACCTCGCTCTACGGGCCCATCACTCAGCTGGTCAACTCGCGAGTCAAGATTGCAACCTCGCTTGTCTCGTTTGAGCGAGTCTTTGAGATCCTGGACATGGACATCGAGATTGCTGACGCGCCCGGCGCTGTCGTCCTCGATGCCGTCGATGGCGCCATTGCCTTTGACAACGTCTCGTTCTCGTACGCGCTCGCCAACTATCAACGGATTCCGGGCGCGTACGAGAGCTACTACGACGACGAAGGCAGCGAGGAGCGTAGCGATGACGGCGGCGGCATTGGCCCGGCCCACAGCGTTGACTTGGCGCCGGACAGCGACGAGGAGATTGGGCTGCTGACGGCTGCGGTCCCGCTGGCGCCGCGGATTAAGCGGCGGCGACCAAAGATGGAGCGGCTGCCGCAGCTGCGGACAACCGAGCGGTTCTGGCCGCGCAACATTGGCATGAGCGGCCGGATCAAGAGCGAGTACGGGGTGGACGACCGTGCGGCGGCGTCAGGGCGGTCGTACGCGCTCAACGGAGTGAGCTTCTCAGTGGCGCCCGGGCAGCTTGCGGCGGTGGTTGGCCCGTCGGGGCGGGCAAGACGACGATGACGATGCTGGTGCAGCGGCTGTACGATGTGACCGGCGGGGCGATCTCGATCGACGGGCACGACGTCCGCGATGTGGCGCTCGACTCACTCAGCACACACGTCGGTACGGTGACGCAAGAGTCGTTCCTCTTCCACGACACGCTGCGGGCCAATCTGGTGTATGCGCGACCGGACGGGATGGCTACCGATGATGAGCTCCGCGAGGCCTGCCAAGTCGCCAACATCCTCGACTTTGTGGACGCGCTGCCCGAGGGCTTTGACACGGTTGTGGGCGAGCGCGGCTATCGGCTGTCTGGCGGCGAGAAGCAGCGGATCGCCATTGCGCGTGTGGTGCTGAAGAACCCGCGGATCCTCATTCTTGACGAGGCGACGTCTTCGCTCGACTCCAAGTCTGAGCGCGCCATCCAGGACGCGCTTGACGCTCTCCTCGCCGATCGCACCTCGATCGTCATTGCCCACCGGCTCTCAACCATTCTCAAGGCCGACATCATCTTGGTTCTCGACCAGGGTCGGCTAGTGGAGCAGGGGAGCCATGCTGAGCTCCTTGCGCTCGGCGGCCTCTACGCCGAGCTGTACAATACGCAGTTCTCGGGACGGCCGGCATCGGTGTCTGCGTCTGGGCCTGAGCCTGCGCCATCGTCGCCGCGGCTCCTCTGAGGCACTGCGGGATTCGTAACACTCTCTTTACTAGGCACCTACTCTTCGGCCTGGCGACGCTTGATGCGGGCGACCGACTCCTCCTCGGCCCAGACCTTGATCGAGGTCTCGGGCGCGCAAGCGAGGCCGATAGCGGCGAGAACAAAGGTGCCGCCCATCCCTGTGGTGTGCATAGTAGTGAGTAGTTGTTGGAAGTATCTCGAGGGCGGGCAAGTGGAGGGGGTGGGGTGGGGGCAATAGAGGCGATCGCCGTCCCAGGTTCACCAGACATCAGACCCATGTAGCCCAGCCCGTACGACACACCTCATCGACCGTACCACGAGCTCATCGGCCGCACCACAGCTGATCGGCAGCATCTCTCCCTCCCTTCCTCCCTCCCTCCCCCCTCCCTTCCCCCCCCCTCCCCCCTCCCTCCTTCTCCCATCCGTGCCCCCAACCTGCCAGCCCTGTCCGTACCGATCTGCATCATGGTCTCCCACAGCTCCTTCTTGCGCGGGACGCCCGGCTACAAGCCCAAGGCCAAGCCAGTCACACCGCCCCCACACATCATGAGTACCAGCCCCAGCCCCAGCCCCAGCCCCAGCCCCAGCCCCACACCCACACCCACTACGACCACGAAATTTTCCCTTCCTCTATACCCCCTCCCCTGTCCCTCCCCAAGCTCCCTCCCTCCGCCGCACTGGCCATGGCTACCCCAGGGGGGGATGGCACCAAAAATTGAATGACGACAAGAGCGACAGAGAGCGACAGAGAGCGACAGAGCGACAGAGCGACAGAGCGACAGAGCGAGAAGGCGACAGCTACCGACCGCGGCTACGGTAACCACCATTTAGCACACGTACCTTCTCGCCAAAGAGGTATCCGTTCTGTGTGTCGGAGAAGATCTCCTCAGTAGCACCTCCGCGACGAGGGGCGGAAGAATGGACCAGCCGACGGAGCGGGGCAGAGACACGGCCAGCAGCAGCACGGAGCATGGCAGGCAGAGAGCAGTGTGACCTGCCGAATGTGGTCCAACTTGAGAGGGGGGGAGGGGGGGGGACGACTGACGGTCACTCATTCAATTCCCCCCTCCCCCCCCTCCCAATACCCATCATCATCATCATCATCATCATCACCATGCTCGCTCCTCGCTCATCGCCCCATGGTCAATCCCCTCGCCGTCTGACCGCTCATTGCGCCCGCCGACTCGCCGAACGGCCGAACGGCTGACTCGCCGACCGGCCGACTCGCCGACTCGCCGACCGGCCGCTCTCTGGCCGGCGGCCAACCACCTCACCTCGCCGACCCGCGCCCAGCCGCCAACAGCCACAAGTCAAGCAAGACAGACAGGTGACGAACAGGGGCAGCGAGACATAGCGAGTGACATACCCTCGCATACCAGCTCAGTATGTCCGGGGACGACCGGATTCACCGGCTGACCAATGTGGAGGCGCAGCGGATCATGTCCGTCCTCGACGAGGCCGTTGTCAACGTCCACCTCCTGGCCATGCTCGGCTCGTTTCTGGAGAACACCGAGGCGTTGGAGGCTGTGGCCGGGCGGGATGTGGTGGACTTGTTGGTCAATCACCAGGCGCTGGAGGCTCGCTACACCGATGTGTGGGAACGACGCGAGGCAACAGGCAGACGAGGCGAGCGTGCCCTCCATGCAGACCTCACTGATGAGCTCAAGGACATCGCCACAGAGCTGGTGGCCTCCACAAAGTCCGTCTGCCGCGTCCTCCGCCAAACGCCCGACGCCGTCCATCGCCTCCGCTCGCACTTTGCCTCCAACCGCACCCCGGGTCTCGTCAACTTTATCAAAGTCTTCAACGAGCTTCGCGACCTCACCATTGTCCGTCTCGAGACCTCGGTGGAGGAGGCCCGCTCGCGGGAGAACCAGATGGCCTCAGTCGTTCAGCGCGCCCGCGAGTCCACCGCAGAGGTCGAGCGGCTGCAAGTCCAGTTGAAGAAGCAGGTTGATCTTCGCAACGAGGAGGAGAAGAAGCGAAACAGGACCATCTCTCGCCTCACCAAGACTCTCGAGTCGCTGGCCTCGAACGCTGTCGACGACCAGAAGGCCCTCGACAAGGAGGCCCGCTCTCGCGCTGCCGTGGACCAGGAGCACTTTAAGCGTGCGCAGACAGAGCTCGAGTCGGAGCTGACTGAGAAGCGTGCCTACCTCGACTCGCTCATCGCAAAGTCGCAGGCGACCGAGGAGGAGCTGCGCCGCTCGCGCGCCCGCACCGAAGCCGAGGTCACAAACTGGCTCACCCGCTACGACGAGGAGATGTCCGCTGCCCAGGAGGAGCTCGAGGCCTTGCAGGCCACCTGCGATGTTGAGACCGCCCGCCTCGACGCTCTCAAGCGCCGCTACGCTGTCCTCAACGTCGAGTACACCGCCATCATGGACCACAACAAGCGGGTCCAGCTCAACGCTGACCGCGAGGCCGCAGAGTTTGACTCGCTCATTCGTGCAGCTATTTCCATCCAGTCGGCCTGGCGCGGCCACGTGGCGCGCAAGGACTTCAAGGTCCTTCGCCGCAAGCGCCGCAAGGCCCGCCGCAAGGCTCGCGCCGCTGCGCGCGCAGAGAAGAAAGCAAACGCATAGTCTTGTCCGACCACGCTGAGCGAGCGGTGACACTCCCTTTTACTGCAGTACAAGTTCACCGTCCAGATGCGCTACCCGCGCTGCGTATGCCGGCACGCTTGTCAGCGTCTCCCACCTCCATCCGCCAGCCTCGACCGCAGCCGCCACAATCGCCCGCACCGCCGCGGGTACCTCGTCGTACGCCTGCAGCGCATCGCCGTAGCTGGCAAGTACCACCCGTTTCCACACTTTGGCGTCAACGGCCGCGCTATGCGTCGCCGCGCTTGCCAGGAGTGCCACAGCAAAGACACCGCCAAAGCTCGGGAGCCGCCGCACAAGAGCCGCTGGGTGCTGCGGGTCGACAGCCTCGATGGCCCGCGATGGCGACGCGGCCAGCACCGTCCGCCCAGCCTCGCCCACCATCGAGTCAGCGACCAGCCCCCCCGCACCGCACACAACTTCCATCGCGGCTAGTGCTGCCTTGGAACTTGCTGCCAGCATTGCGCGAGCCGCCGGGTGCGGCTCGGCCCCGACTTGCGCCCACCGCAGTAGCCGCAGACCGATACCTGCTCCAAGCACCATGCTCTCCGACGGCGTGAGCGCGCCGGCCCGTGCGCCGTGCTGAAGGTCAAGCACCGGCTGGCCGGCCATGGCATCGAGCTCGCCAAGAAGGACCAGCGCTGGGTGCGAGGCGTGACGCGGCGGCGCGGCGGCCGCGGCGGCAAGGACCGGCAGAGGCAGTTCGCTGCTCTCGCCAAACAGGTCGTACACCGCGCGTGTGCCGGTCGGCAGTAGATGGTTAGGCTGCGCCAGTGCCCGCGACGCTACGAGGACCCTGGCCAGTGCGTCCGCCAGAGCAGACCGCTCCTGCTCGTCCAGCGCGGGCAGCCGGCCGACACTGGCACGGAGAAGGCCAAGCGCGAACATTGGCGACGCTGTCAGCGGCGCCGTCAGCACTGCCTCAAGCACCGCTGACGCCAGCTCGGCAGCGACCGGCTCGAGCAAGCCCACACAGCCAACGACGGCATTGCGGAGCGCGGCCGGCGAGCGAGGATCAATCGAGATGAGGAGCGCGGCCGGCGCGAGACCGGTGGCATGGGTGAGAGCGGCTAGCGCGTCGGCACACGGCTCCGCCAGCGATGCCTCGTAAGCGAGGAGCGCATGAGCATTCAGGCCATCGCTGCTCGCAAGCTTGCGGGTAACGAGCGCAAACATCGGCTGCTCGGCAAGACTAAGGACTTGGGCAGTGAGGCTTGCAACCTCTGGCGGAGCGCGGGCGCGGGCCCAAAGAACCAGCCGGACCGCCTCGGGTGGAAGGTCGAGGTCGGCCGGCGCAGGACCGGCGAGAGCGCGATGGAGCAGCGCGGTGGCGACCGCGAGCCGCGGCAATGGCAGAGGCGTTCGAGCAAGGAGCTCGGCAGCATCAACCCGCGGCCCAAGCTCATAGAGCAGCATACCAAGCATGCTGAGCATGCGCAGCTCGAGCTGCGGCGCGAGGTCGACGAGCAACTCATGAAGCCGCGCCTCGAGCGCAGGCACGAGCGGCGATGGGAGCGCGGCTGCGTAGAGCTTGCTGCGAAGAGCCATGGCAGTCGACGACGTGGCGTCTGGCGCTTGGGCAAGAAGCACAAAGCCGTCGAGGAGAGCCGAGACAGCGGTCATCCGCTCGCTCGCCGACTCGAGCGAGGAGATGAGGGTGCTGAGGGTGTCAAGGAGGCGCGATGCGGCTTCGTCCGAGGCCGAGCCATGGTTCGCAAAGGCGGCGTAGAGCTCGTGCAGGCGCGAGGCAAGTGGCCCGGTATGAAACTGGTAGTTGATGTCGAGGCAGGCCGCGTCGTAGTGGCAGAGCTGGTCGGCGGCCATAAAGCCGCCGTCGACGAGCGCGACAAGGAGCTCGCGGTGGGCGGGATCAAGCGGCTCGCGCGGGACCAGCAGCCGCGGCAGGAAGACCGACTGGAACCACGAGCGCTGGAAGCGTGACGAGTAGGTGACAAACTGTGGGAAGCTCCTGTGTGCCTTCCAATGGGCGATGACGCGGACAACCTTGGCCTCGGCCTCGGCCTCGTCCTCCTCGGCCCGCTGCGGCGAGTACGGCTTGAGCTCCTCCTTGAAGAACGCTAGCCGCGACCGAACAAGGCCCATATACTCGGAGAGTGCGCCCATGTTGGCTGTGGCGCTCTGCTTGATGACGCGGGCTTGCGCCCGGAGCCAGACCGGCCGGTCGTGGACAACGAGGAGGCCCAGCGCGTCGACGAGGAGGCCGCATACTGACGGCGACGACGCCTGGCGGAGCACATGGTCGCCAAACCAGGCAATGTACGCCGGGACGTCTGCGCCGGTGAGCGCGCGCTGGACAGCCAGTGCCGACGCCAGCAGCTCAACGTCCCAGGCGCCGCCTCGGAGGCTGGGCACCGACGCCCGCAGTGTGGTTGAGACAGCGGCGCTCGCGGCGCTCGCCACCGGCGCCGGTAGTGGGCTCGCTCGCCGCAAGAGGGCCAGCAGCCGCGGCGAGACCCGCGAGGCCCCAAGGAGCTGGGCAAACGCCGACGGGCTGGCAGCCGTCGCCAGCGCGAGGAAGAGCTTGGCCGGAAAGGCAGTTGCGGGCGCATCGGCTGCGGCCGGACTCGTCAAAGACGGAGGCTCGAGAGCGAGGAGAGCCTCCAGATAGCCGTCACGAGTTGTCCGCGGAGGAGCAAAGCCGGTGGCGAGGACCAGGTCGGCAAAGCCAGGAAGATGATCAATGGCAGCGAGGAGGGTGGTGGGGGCGACGAGGGCTGCGCCGGCCACATCGGCCCGGAGCGCAGCGGCGGCGGCAAAGAACGGGCGGCGGGCAGGCGAGTCGAGGCTTGGTGCCAGGCTGGCGAGCAAGGTCGAACCGGCAGCCGTCACAGCGTCAAGACCAGCGGCAAAGGCGCGATGGGCATCGTCAGGCTCGGCCACGGCGGCGAGGGCGGTGAAGTAGGCGCTGACGGCGTCTGGAGCCGGTGCGGCGAGAGCGAGGACGAGGACATGCGGATGACTCACTGGGTCGACCACTGCAAGCAGGCGGAGGTTGGCGGGGAGAGAAGCAAGTAACGCGGCGGCTCCTGCGGCGGTGAGACCCTTGGCAGCAGCCACCACCTCGTCGACGGACGGGGACGCCGAGCTCGACACGCCCGAGAGGGTGCGGAGGACAAGGTCCGGACCGGCAGCCGTCCCGTGGGCCTCAGTGGCCTCACGGGCAAGCGCCTCGAGTGAGAGACAGCCCTGGGTTACTCGCAGAGCCATGTCGAGAGCCATGGTGGCAGGGAGAGGAGTGGTAGCCGTGGCCGTCACCGTGGCCGTCACCGTGGCCATGGCCGTCGCCAAGGGGCGGGAAAAAGGTCGTGGAAAGGCGGTGGTGTGAAACCAGCCAACAGCGAGTTGAGAGCGTGTCAGACGTGCTGCGGTGCGGCCGTACCTACACGTGCGAGGCGGTTGTAGCTGATATTTTGGATGCGCGAGGGCGAGAAGGGCGGGAGGAGTAGTAAAGGAGACCTTGGACATGTGATAGGCGTGTTTGCGTCGATGCCTGCATGGGGTTGGTTGTTGCAGAGTTTGGGGGTTTGGCGTCGCATGCGGGAAACCCGCGTGGGTCGGTTCTGGCCTGCGGCACACAGGATAGAGCAGCTCGAGAAATGTACAACGCATTCAGCAACTCTCTGACAGTACCAACAGACGCATTTCACAACAGGAACACACTACGTGGCTTGTACAATTGGTAGGAGGCTTGGCTCATTGCGTATGCGGTCTTGTCGGGGCGGTGGACGCCACGGCATTGACCAAAAATCAGCCTCGGTTCACAAGTCCCGCACACGACAAGAAAACGGAACAATCACACGGAGATCCATACTTGACTTTTTTACTCGGAACTGTATGTTGTGCCCACCCTCCCCCCCATATAGAAGGCTGTAGCGTGCGCCCATATGGGATAACGTGCCAAGACCCATGCCTGCGAGTGGTGCCGGAGAGTCGCGGAGAGGCCGAGGGGGGGGGGGGGGGGGGGGGGGCTGCATGGCTGCGGCATGAAAGCATATTTTTTCGCCGGACCCCTGTGACCCTTTGGAAGAAGAGCTTTTGCAACTGCAGATGACCTATGGCTGCGGCAAGGCAATATCTCACCTTACGCACACCCCACCCGCGCTAACGTCATGCAGATTATGGCCGAGACAGGGTCGTACTCATACGCTACGTCGTCTGCTACGTCGTCGGCGATGTCAGCGATGTCGGTCGAAAAGCCCGACGGACTGGTCCTCGACAGGGACAACCTCTCGCCCGAGCTGCTCAAGATTCTGGACGAGGTCGATCGCGACGGTGACGGCGATGTCGACATCAACGAGCTGTTGATGGCGTTCCAGGAGATGCACCATGCGCGCAAGTCGAACAAGCGGCTGGTGCGGATCCTCATCGTGGGCGCCGTGCTGTTTGCGCTCACTCTTGGAGCGATTTTCGCGCTCTCGGTAGCTGCCGCGGAGCTGGCCAAGGACACCAACATCGAGTCGTCGTCCAGCGCTCCGGCGGTGATGCGGACCAAGTCGGGCGGGTCCGAGTATACGTCGACGGTGCGGACGGCGAGCGTGACGCCCGGGATCTCAGTGGGCACGGTCGACGACCCGCCGGAGGACGACGATGCGTCGCGGGCACTGCGGGCGCGTGCGCGTGAGGTCGAAGGCCGGACGTCCGAGGTCGACACGGCGGATCTGAGCGTGCTTTGCGAGAGCGCGGAGACCGAGGTGACCGATGACTTTACCTTTGACACGGCGCTGGTCTTCCCGCGCCCAGACTCTGTGGAAAACATCCGAACCAACCCGACCGCACCATTCTCGCTCTCGCTTCCGGGCCAGGCCTCGACGCAGATCATGCGATTCCGGATCACGGGCATATCGTCATTTGACAACAACACGTTTGACTCGATCCCGGAGGAGACCGAGCTCGATGTGACCGACCTTGTGGTTGACGGCGACGCCGAGGCTGCAGCGCGGCTCTGCTGCGACCACGCCAACTGTGCGTACGCGGTCGGCGAGTCGATCATCGAGATGGAGGACGACTCGACGTACGTCAACGGGACGGCAGTCGATCCGCCGAGCGCGGGCGAGCTTGACGAGGCCGCTTCGCGGTGGGTCATGAACCGATACGGTGAGATGGTGGAGCCTGGGCGCGAGCACGAGGCTGCCACCGAGCGCGCAATTGGTGCGCGAGTGACGATCTCGACTGGACTGCAGCGCTATCTGACGGGGCGCTGCACTCGCCGAGTCTGCTACGTGCGCGGCCTGATGCAGGGCAGCGGCGTGCTGCAGCCGCGTGGAGTGACGGTGTACTCGCCGAACGCAGCAAAGACGACGTACGCGTCAGTCAAGCCGATGCGGGTCCGGCCCCGCACCCTTGTTGTGTGCCCGGTCAACGGTGCCGTTGATCAGAACAACCGCCCGCAGAACGACCTCAACAACAACCTGCATCTCCTCATCAAGTCATCAGTCGCCCGCTACGCCACAATCTACGAGCGGCGCGGCTATTCCCAGCGGCCAGCTACGCACGCG
>NW_013657635.1:188099-213099 GCF_000142905.1 Thecamonas trahens ATCC 50062
GGAGATGGCGATCTGGACCTGGCGTCGGCGTCGGTATCTGACAACAAGATTGCGTGGTACGAGAACATCGATGGGGTCGGCAGCTTTGGGCCACAGCAAGTGGTGAGCACTGCAGCGCATGGGGTGCAGTCCGTGATTGCGACTGACGTGGATGGAGATGGCGATCTGGACCTGGCGTCGGCGTCGGCTTCTGACAACAAGATTGCGTGGTACGAGAACATCGACGGAGCCGGGAGTTTCGGGCCGCAGCAAGTGGTGAGCACTACCGCAAGCTATGCGCGGTGTGTAGTTGCGGCTGACGTGGATGGAGATGGCGATCTGGACCTGGCGTCGGCGTCATCCTCTGACAACAAGATTGCGTGGTACGAGAACATCGACGGAGCCGGGAGTTTTGGACCACAGCAAGTAGTGAGCACCACCGCAAGCTATGCGCGGTCTGTGCTTGCAGCTGACGTAGATGGAGATGGCGATCTGGACCTGGTGTCGGCGTCGGCTTCTGACAACAAGATTGCGTGGTACGAGAACATCAACGGAGCCGGGAGTTTCGGGCCACAGCAAGTGGTGAGCACGGCAGCACAGGGTGCAGTGTCTGTGATTGCAGCTGACATGGATGGAGATGGAGATCTGGACCTGGGGTCGGCGTCGGAGCGCGACGACAAGATTGCTTGGTACGAGAACATGGACGGGGCCGGAAGTTTCGGGCCACAGCAAGTGGTGAGCATTGCAGCGGGCAAGTCGCAATCTGTAATTGCGGCTGACGTGGATGGAGATGGAGATCTGGACCTGGCGTCGGCGTCGGCTTCTGACAACAAGATTGCGTGGTACGAGAACACCGACGGGGCCGGGAGTTTCGGGCCGCAGCAGTGGTGAGCACGACAGCGCTTCTGACAACAAGATTGCGTGGTACGAGAACACCGACGGGCCGGGAGTTTCGGGCCGCAGCAGGTGGTGAGCACGACAGCGCATGGGGCGCAGTCTGTAATTGCGGCTGATATTGACGGAGACAGTGACATGGACCTGGCGTCGGCGTCGGCCTCTGGCGACAAGATTGCGTGGCACGAGAAGACTGATGGGGTCGGGTGTTTCGGGTCGCAGCAAGCGGTGAGCACGGTAGCACAGGATGCGCAGTCGGTGATTGCGGCTGACATTGATGGAGATGGCGATCTGGACCTGGCGTCGGCGTCGTCCGTTGACAACAAGATTGCGTGGTACGAGAACACCGACGGAGCCGGGAGTTTCGGGCCGCAGCAAGTGGTGGTCAGCAGTGCAGCGAATGGTGCGCGGTCTGTGATTGCAGCTGACGTAGATGGAGATGGCGATCTAGACCTGGCGTCAGCTTACTCGAACACCATTGCGTGGTACGAGAACAACGACGGAGCCGGGAGTTTCGGGCCGCAGCAAGTGGTGAGCACGGCAGCACAGGGTGCAGCGTCTGTGATTGCAGCTGACGTAGATGGAGATGGGGATCTAGACCTGGCGTCGGCGTCGGCCTCTGACCACAAGATTGCGTGGTACGAGAACACCGACGGGGCTGGGGCCTTTGGGCCGCAGCAAGTGGTGAGTACGGCTGCGGACGGTGCGCGGTCTGTAGTTGCGGCTGACATAGATGGAGATGGGGATCTGGACCTGGCATCGGCGTCGGTCTCTGACAACAAGATTGCGTGGTACGAGAACATCGACGGGGCTGGGGCCTTTGGGCCGCAGCAAGTGGCGAGTGCGGCAGCACAGGGTGCAGCGTCTGTGATTGCAGCTGACGTAGATGGAGATGGCGATCTAGACCTGGCGTCGGCGTCGTCCGTTGACAACAAGATTGCGTGGTACGAGAACACCGACGGAGCCGGGAGTTTCGGGCCGCAGCAAGTGGTGAGTACGGCTGCGGACGGTGCGTGGTCTGTAGTTGCGGCTGACATAGATGGAGATGGAGATCTGGACCTGGCATCGGCGTCGATATCTGACAACAAGATTGCGTGGTACGAGAACATCGACGGAGCCGGGAGTTTCGAGCCGCAGCAAGTGGTGAGTACGGCAGCGTATAGGGCGCAGTCTGTAATTGCGGCTGACATTGATGGAGATGGCGATCTGGACCTGGCGTCAGCTTACTCGAGCACCATTGCGTGGTATCCGCGACGTACTCGTAACGCGTTCTCTCCACTTCCCGACCCCCGTATTGTCCCTTACTCGCCCACCATGCCCGACTGCCTCACAGCCACCAGCTGTCTCCTTGCCAACTTGCAGCGCTTGTCTTTGTGCGTGCAAGACACACTGCTCTTGCCACCGGGCACCTTTGCATTTCGTCGTAGAGGCTCTTACTTTACGATGTCGAGACCCGCCACCATCGCGGCGTCCGTCCCGGGCACTGTTGTGCTGAACGCGACGGCCGCCCGCGTACGTGGTGGCGTGCTGTTCAATGTCCAGCCACCGCCCAGCATGCTTCCGCCGGCCACATTGAGTCTCGTCAACATCACGATCCTGAACATGGGCTCAGGCTCCGACTCTATCGTGGCAGCTCAAGGCCTCCGGGTCACTGGATCCGGTGCCGTGCTGGAGCTTGAGAACTGCGTCATCAAGTCGTCCACCGCCGACACAGCCATCACTCGATTTTTGGTCAACCCGGGCCTGGGCGGCGCCATCGCTGTTACCAACGGTGGCACCCTGCTCGCCCGCAACACCACCTTTGAGCACTGCTCCGCGTCGATTACAGGCGGTGCTATTGTTGTCGACTTTGAAGACTCGATTGCCCGCATTTCCGGTGGTGCCCTGATCGACAACTCGGCTGCCACGCACGGTGGCGCTATTGCAGTCATCAACGGTGGTCGTCTCGAGCTCGACGGAGTCCGCTTCGAGTCCAACGTCGCCGAGCTGGGAAGCGGGGGCGCCATCTACACCGATGCCAGTGCCCATGTAACCATCAACGACGCGGTGGTCATCAACAACGTCGCCACGCTGGGTGGAGGTGTCTTTGTGTCGCCGGCCACTTCCCTTTTCGTTTCACGCGCCACCCTCTATCACAACTCGGCGCGCGACAGTGGTGGTGGCATTTATGTGAGTCGGTCAGGTAGGCTCACCGCCATGTCCACCACGCTGAACGCCAACTCTGCCGCCAATTTCGGCGGCGGCATTGCCCTCCGTCCTAGCGATAACGTCACCCTCGACGACTGCACCCTGTCTGCCAACACCGCGGCCATCGGAGGAGCCATTGCCATACTGGCCGAAAACCACAACATCGATGCAATCAGCTCGACTTCTCACCTTCGTGTGAGCACAGTTGATCCGCATCCCCTCGCCCCTACCGCCATTTTGACCAACACAGTCCTGAGTGGCAACCACGCAAACCGCGGCGGTGGCATCTACGCCTGCGATGGGCTCCTCTCGATCGCGGGGCCGCACACCGTCTGGACTCGCAACACGGCCACTGTCTCTGGCGGCAAGGATACAACGTCAAGAGACGCTTTTCTTTGTCTCCCGGCGCCTCCGTTTGGGTTCCTCTTCGACCGCGCCAGCACGTCTGGCATCCCGTGGCTCTCGTTTGACTCGGTTGCCTTTGCACAACTGTCGTCGGCTGCCATCGCCACGCCCCCGGCCGAACTCGAAGCGGTTGTCACTCCACCAGCCACGCTCCCCGTGGGCGAGCCACTGTTCGGCACTGTCGCCCTCCGCGACGCCTTCTTTAATCGCGTCACGTATCTTGATGTTCTGGTCCGTCCCTCGATCGACACGACGCCGAATCTTGCTGATCCTCTCGTCCCCGATGACTTTTTTCGAACAGCGAGGCCGAGTTCAGCAGCTCACCGCTCAGTGCCCTCAACGCAACAAGCGAGCTGCCAGTTATCTCGTGGACGGTCAGCATCCCAGCACCATCGACGGCGTTTCACATCGAACCTTTGTCAGGCAGGACGGCCCTTGTTCCGGCAGATTGTGACCCGGGGACCTACCAGGCGACCGGCGGTATTTGCATCACATGCTCAACCGCCGAGTTCTCCACCGTTGTCAACGCTGCCAACTGCACACGCTGCCCAATCCGCACCACATCGCCTGTCGGCTCCGCCAGCCTTGAGGCCTGCACCTGTGTTGTCGATTCCTACGCCCTCTCTCACCCTGTCTCGCCTGAGATTGGTTGCGTGGTGTGTCCGTCGGGCGCGATCTGCGCTGGTGCAACCTCTCTTCCGCGCCCGGCACCTGGGTTTTACTCGTCGTCGTCGCCGATCGAGTTCATCGCGTGTGACAAGTCTCCGACGGAGGCCGTGCGCCGTTGTCTCGGCGACGACACGTGTGTGTCCGGTCGAAGTGGCCGTCTCTGCTCGCACTGCGCAGCGCAGCACTACGCAGTCTCCAACGGCGAGTGCAAGGTCTGCCCGGCAATGACCGGTCCGGCCCCAGTTGTGATCACCACCCTCATCCTGCTTGGAGTTGCCCTGCTCCTTTTTCTCATCCTACTCCAGCGAAGGACGGCGTCCTCCGCTTCCATGCTCATCTCCGCGCAGTCCTACGGCGCGCTGACCGGCACCGAGCCATGTCACATGCTCCGACAGACGCTGCGGTGGGCCCGGGTGCTTTGGCAGGAGATCTCGCTGGCGATGCTGGAGATTGGCCTGCTCCTCGCGCTTGCGCTGCTCGGTCTCCGTGAAACATTCGAGTTTGTAGTTCTCGGCCTCGGCCTCTCGGCCTTGATCACCTACCTTGTTGTGGATCGCGTCCGTGCTGTCCACACGTCCTCAGCCTCGCGGCGCCGCAAGAGCGCTCTCGCGCTCTCCGTTCCACTCGACGATGTAGCGGGGTATGCTCTTTACCGCTCGTCATCGTCATCATCATCGTCGTTGTCGAACGGGGGCGAGCCAGGTACGGCTCTTGCCGCGAGCACAGTTGTGGCCCAACCTGAGTCGGGAGATGAGATGCACTTTTTGAGGCGGTTGTCAAGACACTGGTGGTCCACTTGCAGACACTGGCTGCGCTGGTGGGTGTCTACGATCAGGTCCAGTGGACCAAGTCGATGGAGCTTGTCGCCTCGCTAGTCTCGCGGGCGACACTGCAGGTGACCGGCCTCGAGTGCAACGGCATCGGTTTTGCAGGGGAGTACTATCTCTTCTTATTTCTTCTGCCCATGCTTCTTGTGGCGCTAGTTGTCGCTGCTGTTGCCGTCCGGATCCTCCTCGCGTCGACCGGAAGCACCAGTCAGAGTGCCGTTGTGGCCAGCACGGCGCAGTCCTGGCGGGTGCGTGCACTGGTGACAGCGACGGGCAAGTACGCGCTCATCACGTTCTACTTTTTCGTCTTTCCCATCGCATCCAAATCGCTGGCCATGTTTGCATGCGTTCCCGAGAATGTCACCCGTCCGCGTGCGTCGTATCTCGCCTCTGCGCCGTGGATAGTGTGCTGGCGCGAGCGCCATGTCCAGCTCGCAGTGGTTGCTGCATGCGTGCTCGCAATGATGGCGGGCGCATCGATTGTAGTTGCGGCTCGAATGCGGCAGGCCATCGCCGACAGAGGAGTTGCCTCGACTTGCACCTTCCTCTACGCCGGCTTTACCGCAAAGGCGTGGTGGTTTGAGGGCGTGGTGCTCGGGCGGCGACTGGCTGTTGCAGTGTTTGCTTCCATCCTGCCGCGCAGCTCGGTCTTTGTTGGGCCGATGCTTCAGTGCGTGCTGCTGGCATACTTGCTGGCCTTGCTTCTTGTCCGGCCATACCGTTCCCGGCTTGCGCTGCAGCTGGAGATGGGAGCAGCGGCGATGGCTCTCGTATCGCTCATGCTAGTGTCGAGCATGGCCGAAACGGGCGAGACGGCATCATTGGCGCTGATGACGCTCATGTTTATTGCCGGCAACGGATGTGTAGTCCTTGCTGGTGCCGCCGCGCTCTTCATGCCCATCATCCAAGCCTTCCGCATGATGTAAATGGATACCCATGTTGGTCATCACAGCCGCAATGAGCGAGGAGGGCTTTGGCAGTTGGGCTGAGCCGTCTCCTGCGCCACTCGCTCCACCCAACCACCCAGATTGGGTACACTCGACTCGAGCTGACCGACCATGGCAGGTGTGAGCACGACGTGTCCGAAGGTCCTGTTTGTGTGCCTGGGCAACATCTGCCGGTCGCCGCTGGCACAGGGAGTCATGGAGGCCGTGGCCCGTGAGGCCGAGGTTGAGCTGGTGGTCGACTCTGCCGGAACTGGGGCATACCATGTGGGGGAGGCACCCGATCCGCGTGGACAGGCGACGGCGAAGCGGCATGGGCTGGATACCTCGGGCCAGCGGGCGCGGCAGGCGACCAAGGCTGATTTTGATGACTTTGATCTCGTTGTGGCCATGGATCGCGACAACTACGCCCATCTCCGCCGACTCGCATCGGCCGACATGGTTAAGGCCAAGCTCCGCACCTTTATGTCGTATGTGCCTGAGGATGGCCGCAAGGACGTCCCAGACTGCTGGTACGCCGACGATCCGGAGGAGTCGTTCGAGGATGTGTACTCGGTCTTTGTCCTCGGCTGCCCACGCATCCTGGACGAGCTCCTTGCCTCCCGTGCATCGTCGTGACCGCCAGCAGTCCGAATCGGATAAACCGGTAGTGTGAGCGCAAAGGGTAGGATTCTGTAGTGCGGTCAATACCCAGGCTCCATCGGGGGGATTTCCTGATGTGTGTCGTGCTGGACCTCATGGCTGCTCCTCGTTGTCTTCACCCTCTCCAGCCACTATCTTTGCATTTTGATCGGCGATCAAGCCTCTGTGGCAGCTAACCCTCCACTCCCTCCCCAACCCGACCCATCTGGCACTCATCGGCTTCATCCTTCCACTCTCCACCAGATCCATACCCACACCCAACCCTCACCGACCCCCATCTCCAACTCGCTACCTCTACTCCTCCCTCTGATGTCGGGAAAGAGGCCACAACGTGCCCACCACCGGCGACAGGCGACGCTTCACGAATGCGACTCGATCGACCGAGTCAGAGGGGTAGAGAGGAAGGGGGGGGGGGGGCACCGCGGGTAAGACCGACAGACTCGACTTGTAGACGCATCACCTCGTGAGAGAGAGAAAGAGTGGTGCAGTGGACGTAGACTGGTGATCTTGTTCTGGACTTGTCTATCTTGTGTGCTGAGAGATGTTTCGTCTGGTCCTTGCTCGGCTGGCGCCACGACTGGCGGCGGTGGTCACGGTATGTGAGGGAGAGGGGGGGGAGGGGGGGGGATCGATCGAAATAGACGGAACCACTCACTCACTGCTCCCATCTTCATCTTGCGTACACTTGCACCCGAATCCCACTCGGTCACCACCCGAATCCCACTCGGTCACCACCCGAATCCCACTCGGTCACCACCCGAATCCCACTCGGTCAGAAGACAACCAAGACGAAGAGAGCGGCAGCTGCGGCTGCGGCTGCGGCAGCTGCGGCGGGATCGACGGCGGTGGTGGCAGCGTGGTGCTCGGGTGAGACCGAGACACCGCCGCCGGGCTCATCGGGCTCGTCGGGCTCGTCGGGCTCATCAGGCTCGTCGCCATCGGCTGAGACGGTGGTGGTCGGCATTGATCTGGGGACGACCAACTCGTGCGTGGCGGTGTGGCGCGGCGGCAAGGTTGAGGTCATTCCAAACGAGGCTGGCGGGCGGACGACGCCGTCGGTTGTGGCCTTCACCGACAGCGAGCGCCTGGTGGGCGCCGAGGCTGTGGCACAGGCGCCGCGGAATCCGGCCAACACCGTGTACGACGCCAAGCGGCTGATCGGGCGGGCGTATACCGACGCGGTGATCCAGGACGACTTGGCGACGTGGTCGTTTGCGGTCAAGGCCGGACGCGATGGTGTTCCGCTCATCTGTGTCGACTACCTCGGCAAGCCGCGCGAGTTTACGGCGCAGGAGATCTCGGCCATGGTCCTTGCACGGATGAAGGAGATTGCCGAGGCGTATCTCGGCCACGAGGTGGTGCGGGCGGTGGTCACCGTGCCGGCGTACTTTAACGACGCGCAGCGCAAGGCGACCGCGGACGCCGGCACCATTGCCGGGCTCACCGTCGAGCGGATCATCAACGAGCCGACGGCGGCGGCGCTGGCATACGGCCTCGATGCCGCCACACCGGCAGGCGACGCCGAGAACCACGTCCTGGTCTTTGACCTTGGCGGCGGCACCTTTGATGTCACGCTCCTCACGATCGACAATGGGCTGTTCGAGGTCAAGGCGACGGCCGGCAACACTCATCTCGGCGGCGAGGACTTTGACAACAAGCTCGTCGACTTTCTGGCTTCTGAGTTTGAGCGCAAGTACTCGCGGAGCGTCCGCGGCAACGCCAAGGCAATGCGGCGGCTGCGGGTGGCGGCCGAACGGGCCAAGCGGACGCTTTCGTCGGCGAACCGCGCGGCAATCGAGATCGACTCGCTCGTCGACGGCATCGATTTTGACACTTCGATCACCCGCGCGCGGTTCGAGGATCTCTGCGGCCAGCTCTTCCGCGAGTGCCTCGAGCCGGTGGCGCGGGTCCTCGACGACGCCGGCGTGGCCAAGTCGGCCGTCCGCGACATTGTGCTCGTCGGCGGCTCGACGCGGGTGCCCAAGATCCAGGCCCTGCTCTCGTCGTACTTTGGCGGCAAGGAGCTGTGCAAGTCGATCAATCCCGATGAGGCCGTCGCCTACGGCGCTGCAGTCCAGGGCGCCATCCTCGCAGGCGTCCGCGACTCGAAGCTCGGCGACATTCTGCTTGTCGACGTCACGCCGCTCTCGCTCGGCCTCGAGACCGCCGGCGGCATCATGACCGTCCTCGTCCCGCGCAACACTCCGGTGCCGACCCGGGTGGAGAAGACGTTCACCACCCACGCACCGCGGCAGACCTCGGTCACCATCAACGTGTTTGAGGGCGAGCGCGCGCTGGTCGCCGACAACCACCCGCTCGGCTCGTTCTCGCTCTCGGGTATTGCCCCGGCGCCGGCCGGCGCGCCACAAATCGACGTCCGCTTTGCCGTCGACGCCTCGGGCATCCTCTCGGTCCGCGCCCTCGATCGCGCCACCTCGGCCGAGGAGACCATCACCATTGACGCACACTCACGCGGCGCACTCTCACCCGACGAGCTCGAGCGCATGGTCGCCGAGGCTGCGCAGTTTGCAGCCGCCGACGCCGCCGCCCGCGAGCGCGTTGCCGCCCGCAACGCTGTCGAGCGCTACGCCTTTGACACCAAGGACCGCCTCTCGGCGGCTGCCGGCGCTGACGGCGTCGGCGAGGCCCTTGTCGCCGTCGACAACACCCTCTCGTGGCTTGACGCCAACTCGGCCGCCGAGGTCGACGAGGTCGAGGCCAAGGCCGACGAGCTCCGCACTGTGGTTGAGCCTGTCCTCCGCAAGATCAACGAGAACGACAGCGGCAGCGAGAGCAACGCCAGCGACGAGTAAAGTCAAGCACCATGGCTGCAACGATGTTCATTGTGTGCATCCTCTCAAAAAAACGCCAGCCTTACGCGTAGTTGTTCGAGCGATCGTAGGTGGTGCCCGAGGCGCCGCCGGCAGTGTACTGGTTCTCGGCCTGGACAGTCTCCTTGGTCGGGTAGTAGGCCGGGAGCGAGGAGCCGGACGAGTGCTTCTTGATCATGAAGAAGGCAGCGGCGATGGCGATGGCGGCAAAGACGGCGACACCAATGATGATGCCGATGACAAGGCCGGCGGTCTCACCGGCCGAGCGGCCGGACGGCGACGAAGTCGTCGCGCCAGGCAGCGGCTGGCCGCCCTCCTTGAACTCATACTCGGTCGGGTCGTTCCCGAGCTTGAGCTCGACAAGGGTGAGGTCGAGGTCGTCAAGCTTCTCGTCGTCCTGCAGGAACATGTTGCGGAGCTTGAGGATCTCCGGCTCGGGCGACGAGCCATCCTGCGCCGCCGTAATGGAAAAGTAGACGCGCGAGTTGCCCTTGGAGCGCAACTCTTCCGACCGGTCGTAGAGGATGCGCGAGGTCGGGAGACCGAGCACAAAGGCAATGTTAGCCGTAAAGGTGTTCTGGTTGACGTTGAGGCCCTTGACCTCGAGCTCGACCGTGATCGGCGCCGGCGCCTCCTCGCAGGTGATGCCGTCGCCGATGTAGCCGACACGGCAGGCGCACGTCCGGGTGCCGCCAGTTTGCGCCGGCGTGCACGTCGCGTTGGCGTGGCACCCACCGTTGGCGGTCTGCAGGCACGGGTTGTTGGCCGGCGGCGCCGTGATGGTGACCCACGCGCAGTCGTACCAGCTGGCGCCACTAGTCGGCGTCCAGTGGAACTGGAGCGCCGCCGTGGCATCCGCCGAGAGGTTAAAGTCCGGCACCACAAACGACGCCGACTGCGCCGTCGAGACGGTCACGTCCATCAGAGCTTTCGAGATGACCTCGATGATGTCGTCGCCGTTCGCCTCAAAGTCGGCGGGCTGCGGGTTGGTCTTGCCGCCAGCAGGAAGCGAGAGAGTAAAGTCGACTGCGTTGCTCGTGTCTCCATGGTTGTTCGCCCGCTTGTACTGAACCACCACCGTCTGTCCGGTCGTCCACGTCGCCACTGGGGTGACAGAGCCAGCCTTACCACACGGGCCCGACGTCGATGCGTTGCCCGAGCCCTGTCCGCCACCGGACCGCGGGACCGGGTCCATCATCCACCCGTGGCCATTGGCCATGCCAATAACGTAGTTGAGCAGCACCACACAGAGAAGAACTCGTGCTCCAATCTGTACACATCCGCAAGGTTTCCATGTGAGTGTGTGTGTGCGTGGGGGGGGCATGTGTGTCGGCCCTCGGTCCGTCTCGGACCAGAAAATTGCTCCGAACACCCCCCAATGGCCACCTCCTCCGCCATCACCCGCCGCACCCCATGAGCCCGGCCGGTCGCTACAAAGCAAGTATTGACATGCTTGGAAGCTTAAAGGTGGGGAAAGCACTCGAGAATACCATAGTGCAGGTTGGAGGGTACTTTGTGGACGTGCATGCACATAGTGACAGGCCAAAGGGAAGGCGGAGGGGAGGGAAGGTTGCAGGGTGGCGGCACGCGTGTGGCTTGGGAAAAGGGGGGAAACAGAACCGAACCGTCGTATGGGTAAACAATAAATTCAAGGGAGAGCATTGATTAAAAGCAGGGCGAGTGGCGGCGGGAAGTGGTCGGTCGGTTGGCTGGCGGCTTCTTCTTCGCCAGCCACCAAAAAACCAGCCCAACCGCCCGCCGCAGCAGACGAACATGGGCCATGCGCTGTGCATAGAGGGGGGCTGTGGGCAAGGTAGAAAGAGACAGAAGACATCATGGTATGTGTCGGTATGTGTAGAGTGGTTACGTACCATGCTGAAAAAAAAGAGAGAGAAGAGAATGACCTTGCCCTTGCCCTTGACTCCTCCTGTCCGTCACCTCGGACTTGGCAACCATTTCCCCCTCGACCACCTACAATTCACGTGCCTCCCCGAAAGTGGCGAACAGCAGCGGCCCAAAGCGCTGCGATCGTCTCCTCCGCCGCCAGCCGCCAGCCGCCAGCCACTGCCGTCCGCCAGCCAGCCGCCAGCCACTGCCAGCCGCCAGCCACTGCCAGCCATTGCTGCCAGCCGGGATGAGTGACTGGAAATTGGACCAGGGCAATTGAAATGCATCATATCATTGATAGAGAAAATGATTGGCAAGCAGGTCAGAGGGGATGGACAGCCCAGCCCGACCCAATGTCGGGTCGTCGTCGTCAACCTTGCCACTTCCAACCAAAGCGCGCACGAGCGAACGAGAGCCACGGGCAAGCGGCAACTACGACAGCTCCTCTCGCCCACGCGTGCCCACGGTACGCACCCCGTTCTCCCCCCCCTACCCTCCCCCCTCCCACTTCCCCTGCCCCCCCACCCCCACCTACCTTGTCACTCCCCCTTCCTCCCCCCTCCCGCACCCCTTCGCCCCCGCCCCCGTCCCACACCACCAAAGGGAGGATGACCACCTCACCCCTCCCTCCTCCCCTCCCCCCCCTACCCTCCCCACAGGCCGCAATGGCGGACCTCGCACCCGAATTGGTGGCTGCTGTGCGTATTCTTGGAGAAGGCAAGCAGGTGATGGCAACGACAGAGCTGGTGGCGGCCGTGTCGGCGGCTACGGCTCAGCCAGGGGGGAAGACCTTGTCAAAGTCGCGGGCGGCGTCGTTGTTGGAACGCTTGCTCAGCAATCACCTTGGAGAGTACAAGGCTCATGCGCTGGTGTGCCAGGCCGAGATTCCCGCTACCGGCGAGGCGGGCTGGAAGGCAAACTCAGACTCGCCGCTCCTCGTCCATCTCGCCTCCAAAAACGGCTCATCTTCCGCCACCGCCGCGGCTTCCTCGTCCTCGTCCAAGGCTTCCGGGGCCGGATCTGCAAAGTCTGCGTCAGCAAGCTCACGGTCAAAAAGCAAGGCAACAAGTGGCGGAGCTGGAGCAAGCTCGGCGGCTGGCGTCGCGAGCAAGGCCAATGCCAAGGCCAAGGCCAAGACCAAGACCAAGACCAAGACCAAGACCAAGACCAAGACCAAGGCCAAGGCCAAGAGCTCGAGCAAGCAGAGTGAGAGCGCGAGCAACAGCGCCGCCGCCGCCAAGAAAAAGGCCAAGAGCGGCACAGGGCAAAGGCTCTGTCCCACGCGAGCGGCTAGCCAAGTTTCCGATGTTTGTGCGGTCGACATACTGCATACTGCTGGAGATCTCGCACCACGCCGAGGCATGCAAGCCGGTGCGGTTCAAGGATCTGTTTGCGGCGGTGATGGACCACAATCCGCCGCTTGTAGTGACCAAGTCGAAGACGCCCGAGTCGTCGATGTCGCGCGATATCAACGCGCACGTCCGGCTCTACGGCTCGGCTGGGCTGTTTGTCAAGCGGACAGTGTCGGGCGACGTAATGTGGCAGCTGAATCCGGACCGCGAGGCGCGCAATGCGCTCGAGGGCAAGCTCCGCATCTCCATGCACGACATTTACTCCAAGCTCAACGTCTCGCCCGAGGCTCAGGCTGAGGCCGAGGCCACCGGCGGCTCGCCGGCGTTTGCGCCGTGGACGGCCGACGTCATGGAGCCGCTCGCGCCGCGACCATCGGGCGGCGAGGCGCGCAGCAAGGCTAAGGGTCGCGGGCGCAGCAAGGGCAAGGGCAAACCTGGCCCCAAGGCGCGCAAGGCGCGCTCAATCTCGGGCTCGGGCTCTGGTTCGTCCTCGCCGGGCCTCGCCATTCCGCTCTCGGTGCCGGACTTTGACCGGCTGGCGTCGTCCGAAGCGGCTAAGGCCATCTTTGCCGCGCTGGCGCCGCCGCCGCCGCCGTCGCCAGCGCCGATGTCGTATGGTCGCGAGCTCATTCCGCCGCACGCGACCGCGGCGCATCACCGGGTCCTCGGCGGGCCTCACCACCCGGGCCCGGCGCCCGGCCACGCCCAAGTCCCGACGGCCGTCGTCCCGACGGCCGGCGAGCACACGCTTGGCGTCGCCGGCGGGCCGCAGGGCCTCACGCATGACGAGCTCGAGGCCCGCAAGCGGTCGTCGTCGCCGCAGGTTATGCGTGTCGCCTCGCCGCCGATGGCGCTCCAAGACGCGGACATGGAAATCGTCCGCTTTGCCATCCCCGAGTCATCGTCGCCCGACCCGCTGCTGGGCAAGGCCGGCTCTGCCGTGGGCCGCGGCGTGCACCCGGGCCCACACTTTGCCGCCCCGCGCCACCACCTCACCGTCCCTGGTGCCCACGCCGACGACGCCCTCGTCGACTCACTCTCGGGCGACGCGTCGGCTGCACGCAAGCGCCCACGCGTCGACACCGACTCGGCCCCCTTCACCTTTCAATACGGCGAGCCGCCAGGCGGAACCGACGGTCTCAACTCGCCGCTCGACTACATCGTCTCTGAAGGCATGGGCGCCCCACCGCCGTTCTCCGTCCCCGGCCCGTCGCTCGGCGGCCCGCCGTCCTGCCTCGGCGAGCTCGCTTCGCTCGCCATGCTCCACGTCCACGCCCGCAAGCGCTCCCGGGGCCTTGACTCGACATCATGACCCCCCCCCCCCAACACCACCTTCCCCACCTCACCCCTCCACCCTCCACCCCCACCCACATGGACAGCCTCCCACCCGAGCTTGTCCACCATATCCTCAAGTTTGTGCCACTTCCGACGCTTGGGGCGGCAGCGGCAGTCTGCTCGACCTGGGCGACTCTGGCCACCTCGCCAGCTCAGCTGGCCGTTCTCGACACATCGCGGTTGCGGCACGTGTTGCAGGAGCAGCTGCTGGCGCTCATCGGCCGCGCCGGACACAACCTCGCTGCTCTTCGCTTTGTTCTTTATTCACCGCAGGCATCCGGCTCGTATCTCAAGCTCCACGGCCTCGCCGACCTGCTGGCCGCACATCATGCCGGCACAGCGGTCGATCGCCCGAGGCTGCCCAAACTCGAGATGCTCGGCGGTGCACTCCCGGCGGATGTTCTACCGCTGCTGGCCAAACATGCGCCGCGGCTGCGGGTGCTAGCGCTGAGATCGTGGCGCGATGCAGAGCTGGCGAACGTGGTGGCGAGCAGCGGGCAGCTGCTCGCCCGGCTCACCGTCCTCCACCTGGCTCATGTCCCGGTCTCCGACGCGACGTTGATGGCGCTCGCAGACGCACTCGATGGTGGCCCACTGGAGGAGCTCGCCATCGACGGTACGTTTGGTGATGCGGCACTCAGTCAGCTGCTGGCCTGCCTCCCGCGTCTCGGTACCCTCGCGCTCAACAAGACGTCGCGACTCTCCGAGCTCGGGCTCGGCGAGGCGCTGGCTGGCGCCTCCGGCCATCTCACCGCTCTCTTCTGTAACCAGGCTGCGCTCAAGGCTCCACAATGGGAGGCGGCGTCGCTGGACGAGCCGCCACCGGTTGCGCTCAGCGTCCTCGGCCAGCTGTTTGAGCACAAGTCCGAGCCGCGGCACCCGTTCCCACCACCATTTGCGCGGATGTACTCGCCGGGCCCGCTCTTCACCGCACTCCTCTGGCCGTCGCTCACCCACATCGCGTGCGACTCGATGGTGCTTTCGCCGCAGATTGCGGTCCACTTTACGGGCCTGGCTCGCTCCGGGTGCTCGAGGCGACAGACCTTGCACTCGCGGCGCTGCTCTTTTCTTCGTGGAAGACCATCGAGGAGATCGTCGTCTGGGGCGCGCCCGTCTCGATTGCTGCGCTTGCCGCCGTCCTGAGCGATGCACTGGCAAGCGAGCCAGCCAGCCGCTCTCCGCCGCTAGCGGATCTCGTCCTGCCTGCATCCGTCGCTGCCGTTGACGAGCTTGCTGCGCTGCTGAGCGTTCCTGGCCTTGCCCTGCGCAAGTTGCAGCTCGCCGAGCTTGCGCAGGGTGGCGACGCAGAGTGCCCCGTTCCAGCTAACCTGTCCGACCTCGCCATTGCGCGATACACCCACACCGGCGAGGACGCCGTCCTTGCTGCACTGCTAGCGTCGTGTTCGCTGGAGCGGGCCAAGTTTGGGCGGCTGGCGTCACCCGTTTCGGCCGCCCGAGTTCTGGCGTGTCTGAATGGTTGCCCGAGCCAAGCGCTCAAGCTGGTGGAGCTCCACTTGACCGGCCCAAGTCCCGATGACCTCGAGCTGACGTGCCTGGGGCAGGTGCAGGATGCGCAGTTGAGCTGGCAGTCAGGAAGTGCATTGCAGCTTGTGGCGCGGATGCCGCAGCTGCGATTCCTCTCACTCTCGGGCGTGCTCGGCAGCCTTCCTGAGCTGCTGAGCTGCACGCCATACCTGGCATCACTGCTGTTGGAGAGCAGCGAGTGGGAGATGGGCGAGGCGGCCAGCAATGTGTGCCTCAGCGAGCTCCACACACTCCAACTCAAGAAGACCCGATCGCCGGGAAGCGAAGCCGAGCTGGACGCGATGCTTGCGCTCTTTCCGCGGCTGCGGCGGCTGCGGCTGAGCCGGACACCGATTGACGGCGCAAGCACGAGTGCTGTCGGAGGTGGTATCAATCTTCTTTACGCGCACCAGCGAGCGTGATCAGTGCGCGGGAGCGCCAGAGCCAGCGCGAGGGCGTTCAGTGCGCCGCGGGGTTCAAAAAGGCAGAGCGGCCGATGGTTCGGAGGGCGAGCATTTCGGCGGCGTCGCGGTCGTCGCGGAGGCTTCGGCGGTTTGCGTCTCCGCCGCCGGCGATGCTCTCCTGCTGCATGGTGACGCGAACAAAGGCGTCGAGCTTGTCGGCGAGGCGGACAAAGCGGCAGTAGCCGGACTGGAACGCCGCATCGGACGACATGCTCCGCTGCAGGAGCCGAAGCCAGGCGATGAGTTCCAGTCTCGCAGCGCTGTACTCGCCGGCCTGGGCAAGGGAAGCGGCGGCATGGAGGGCGTGGATGCCTGTGATGGCCGACGAGACGTTGCGCTCCGAGACGCTGCGGTCCTCGGTGACCGCCACCTTGCGCGAGACGACGCGGAGCATGGTGGCGCCGTCGGCGCGCTGGTAGGTGATCTGGGCCTGAACGACGGCCGAGGCCGGCGGAGGCGCACCACATTCCTTGGTCCGGCTCGGTGAGGCGACGAACTCGAACGAGAGCTCGGTGTCTGCGGTGACGTTGCCGACGTCGACCTCCCACCAGCCGCCAAGCTGGTCTGCGGTGACAGGCTCGATGCCTGTACCAGCAACGAGAGCCATGCCAGCCGGGGCGTGGATGCGGAGCGAAGCCTTGATGGCGGCAACGGCGGTGGCCTCGACGACGGCAGCCATGTTGGTGCCGAGCGCAAGCGGATCGAGGAGCTCGACCCGGCCGCCGGTGGCGACGGTGACCGCGCCTAGGGCCTCGAGCTCGCACTCGTCGTCGGCGATGGAGAGGACTGAGACGGTGACACCGGCGGCGGCAGCGCGACCGGCGAGCGCGGCATACGTTGCTTCCGCCGCAGCGTTTGTCCCGCCGTCGAGCGAACCGATGCCGATGTTGGCGCAGCCGTCGGTGCAGAGGACGATGCGCGAGCCGGGCGCAGCCTCGCACATGCCGACGGCGACGGCGAGTGCCGGGCCGAGCGCGGTGCCACCGGACTCGGTCAGGCCGTGGACATAGGTGGCGAGATCGCCAGCGGCAGCCGAAAGCGGCGCGGCAGTGGCGGTGGCCATCTTGCGGCCGCGGGCAAGGAGCGCGTCGGTCTCGCCGAGCAGATCGCCGGCGAGCGTGACCGGGGCGTCGAGGGTGGAGCCGTCGCCGTAGACGACAACGTCCGAGGCAAATGAGACGAGTCCTGCGCGCGAGGCCGGGTCGGCGGTAGCGGCGGCGCGGATCTGGGCCTCGACCGCGACCTGGAGTGCGGCTAGGCGCGAGATGTAGAGCTCGCCGTTGGACGCGCCGCCACGAGCCATGCCGTGGGCAAGCTCGCCGAGCTCGGCCAGCAGTGCTTCGTGCTTGCGGCGCTCAGCGTCATGGAAGAGCCGAGCAATGTGGGCAGGCAGTGCCGAGAGCTGCACCGGCGACGCAACGCACATCGAGCCACTGACGTCGAGGACAAATATGGTTCGTGGGGCAACAGCGTCGTCGATGGTGGCGGTAGCGTCAGCGCCGGGCGCCACCATGAACTCGACGGTCTCGCCGTCGGGGATCTCCTCGGGGTACACCTCTGTCTCGTTAATCTGGCCGCAGAACTCACACGTCCACACAACGACGTCGTCGTCGTCAGACTCGTCGCCGCGCTCAAGCTGCGAGTAGAGGTTGAGCGAGCTCGAGCAATCGGTGCAACGGACAGGCTCACCGGTCATGGCGGCGCAGGCGAGGTTGGGCAAGGCTGCAGCGGTGGATGCGGCAGCAGCGCCGGCGGCAGAGCCGTCGAGACTGCCGAGCGGAAAGTTAGTCGGCTCGAGGAGCGAGGCCAGGGCAAGGGTGACGACGTTGGCGTTGGCGACGCGGACCGGCTCACCCTCGGGCTCGTCAGCCGGCGCGTCCGCGGGCTCGTCTGCAGAAGCAGCATTCGGCAGGCCAGGAGGCTGGTCCTCGGTTGACTGAACGGACGCGACTGGTGGGAGCGACGGTGGCAGCGGAGGCACAGGCGGCGCGGCGAGCTCGATGGAGACGTGCGCGTCAGCGATGGCTTCGTCGGCGTAGCGCTGGGCCGAATCAGGCGAGGTAGGCGCGGCGGCAGGCGTGTCGAGCGGAGCCTTGAGGGAGAGGATGCCACGCTTACTTTGGGCCTCATCGCCGACGTAGGAATCTTTCTGACCCATGCCAACCATGACGCCCTGATGGCGTGGACGGCCGACGAGGGCGGGGAAGACCGAGCTCGGCGAGTCGTTGCCGGCAAAGCCAGCCTTGACCATGGCGCCACCGACGTCAAAGACGATGACGTTGTCCAAGTTGGAGAAGCGGGGCGCATAGCATGGAGCGGGCGAGGTGGAGATGCCGAGACCTGTGGAGGCCGCTACATCGTCTGCGGTGGGGAAGAGTGCGGCGCGGGCGGCAGGCGAGAGTGATCGGATCGAGTCGCCAAAGAGGGAGGCGTCGGTAGCGAGAGAGTTGGCGTCGGCGCGGAGACGAGCGTCGGCCAAGGCACGCATCCGCTTGAGCAGTTTCTTGTTGCGGCACTGGCGATAGCCCATGGCGTTGACGAGCGAGAGCAGCTCGCCGCCCATGATGGGCGCCTCCGGGTTGGTCTTGGCCTCGGCCACCCAGACCTCGACTTGCTCCTTGACCGAGAACGCAAGCCCATCCTCGAGCTCCGAGGTCAGGACCCGCTCCTCGCATGGGCGGCCGATAAACATTGCGTCCGACGCAAACTGCATGGTGGCGATGGGCTGGCGATCGGATGATGCTACACGGTTGGGCGGCTAGCGCGCACTACCCCATGGCGTTTTTGGCCGTTGCTCGAGGGCGTGGAAGCCGGGTTCCACCTGTCCGGCGCGTCCGAAAATCGAGTGTTGGGCGAGGCGAGTTTTATACTTGCCAGTGATGGCGGCATGTGCCCTGCTTGCGGCTACTCGGTGTCCATGTCGGTGGGCTTGGCGCCCTCGGCGGTGGCGCCGGTCTGGGAGAAGGCCGAGGCCGAGGGCGTGGTGGCAGGAGCGGAAGTGAGTGTGGCCGATGCAGGCGCGTCTGCGGGAGGGACGGACAAGCCCATAGCGGCGGCCATGGGAGCCGGAAAGCCGGGCGGGAGGGTGGCACCCGGCGGGACTGCGCCCACGGCCATCATCTGCATGTAGTGCTGCATCTGGGCGGTGATGGACATCTGCATCTGGTAAAAGAGGGCGAGGGCGGCGTTGGTTGAGCCAAAGGCGTTCTGCGGGCCCGCAGCCCAATCGGGGGACGGCATCTCGCCCGAGGTGGCAGGAGCACCAGTAAGGCCGCCTGCGGCCTTGACCTCCTGGGCCTCGATGTAGTGGGCGAGGGCGATGTGTGCGGTGGCGCGGGTAAAGGCGCCGGCATGCTGTAGAACGGCCGACGAGTCGCGCTTGGGTGATGTGGCAGTGGAGATCCAGGGCGGGAGGGCGTTGCGTGCGGCGGCTCTGCGGGCAAACATTTCGTTGTGGTGATGATAGGCGCCGGCGTAGGAGGACGACGGCTTGTTGGCCGGCCACGTGCTCCGCGACTTGATGGCCTTGAGCGTCTCGGGCTCTGCCACGTAGTGACGGACGATGCGGCGCTGGACGGGGCGGCGCTTGCGGACGGGGAAGCGCTTGCGCTTGCGGCCCTGGCTCGAGGGGGCAGCCGAAGCGCGCGCGACCTTTGCTGCGTCGGACTGATGGAAGGCGTGTGTCAGCTGTGCGGCGCGTGCGGCCTGCTCCTGCGAGGCCCAAATGGGCGGAGCCATGAGCGAGGGGAGGGCGGCGGGGACGAGGGAGCATGCGCGGAAGACCCTGTTACCGACGGGGCACACGATGCCCTTGTTGCGGGCGGTGGACATTGGGTGGGGGTGGCGGTGGTGGTGGTGGGGAGAGGTGTGTGGTTGGTGGTGGTGGTGGTGATGTACGCTTGTGTGTGTGTGGTTGATGGTTGGTGGTTGGTTGGTGGTGGTGGTTGGTGGTCATTAACATTAATCGTTGGATATTGATTATGTGTGGGGTGACTGGTGGTTGGTGGTGGTGGTGGGTGGTCATTAACATTAATCGTTGGATATTGATTATGTGTGGGGTGACTGGTGGTTGGTGGTGGTGGTGGGTGGTCATTGACATTAATCGTTGGATATTGATTATGTGTGGGGTGACTGGTGGTGGTTGGTGGTGGTGGCAGGCCATTAACATTAATGGTTACCCGTTGATTATGATTATGCCCTCAGTTGTTCGTCACCACCACCCGCCAGTCACAGTCCAGCAGGTGTCCACCCACCCGTCTCTCTCCACCTGGCTGTGTCTACGAGGATGGATGGCGACAGCAGTCGGGCAGACGGTGCCGGTGTGCATGGAGAGGTAGCCGGCGAGCAGGAGAGGAGGCAGGACAAGGGCAAGGAGAAGGGCAAGGAGAAGGAGAAGGGCAAGGAGAAGGAGAAGGGCAAGAGCAAGGACAGGGGCAAGGGCAAGGGCAAGGGCAAGGACAAGGACAAGGACAAGGACAAAGCCAAGAGCAAGACGGGCGAGAAGGAGAAGGACAAGGGACGGGGGAAGGGCAAGGGAAAGGGCAAGGCTAAGGACAAAGCCAAGGACCGGGCCAAGGCGAGGAACAAGAGCAAGGCCAAGGGCAAGGACAAGGGCAAGGGCAGGGACAAGGCCAAGGCCAAGTCGCGGGAGAAGGACAAGTCCAAGGCCAAGTCGCGGGAGAAGGAGGAGAAGGCGAAAACACGGACAAAGCCAGGAAGAGCCGTTAAGACGGTCAATAGGAGAGTGTTCACCCCTGCGGAGATCGACGAGCTCCGTGGTGCCTTTGAGCTGCTCGACCGCGACGGAAACGGCGAGATCTCGGTGGCCGACCTCGCCTCGGTCATGAAGGACTTGCGTGTCTCCATGTCCAAGTCGAAGATCCAGCGGTACATCGACTCGATGGACTGCACAGGCACCGGCGGCGTCGACTTTCCCGAGTTTATCACCTTTATGGCGTCAACCACCATCTCGCTCGACGACGTGCCCAACGTGCCCGAGCCCATTGTCGACGCCTCACAGCACGACGAGTTGCGCATCTTCTTTGGCGTCCTCGACTCGGGTCAGACCGGCGAAGTCCGTCGTAAGTCGCTTCGCCGCGCTGTCCAGCCGCTCCTCGACTCGCACATGTCCACCCGCGACATTAATCGCATGTTCAAGTTGCTTGAAATCTCCGGCCGCGGCTCCATCTCGTACGATGACTTTACCACCATTGTCGACACGGCCACGCCCGACACCCCCTCGCGCCGCTCGTCGGCCACCCAGGCCTTCCCAGACCACTAGTAAAACAAGCGCATCAGCTGCCGCCGCCGCCGCCACCGAGGGTCGACGTGTGCGAGGTGAGCTGCTGGTTGAGCCCGTCCTCCATGGCCTGCGCGAGGAACGGATGCTCGAGGACAACCGCCGAGTCGGCTGTCTCGGAGCTTGACTGCGAGAGCGTGGTCGACGAGCACGACGACCACGACGGCGCATGGGTCGAGTTCTGCGACGCTGACTCGGATTGCGACGGCGTCTGCGAGCGCGAGCGCGAGCGCGAGCGCGGCTGCGGCGCCTTTGGCGTGTACGGCTTGGCTGCCAGCGCCGCCGCCATGTCGAACGAGGTCGAGAGCTTGCGCGCCGCTGCCCGTCGCTCGCCGTCGGCCTGCCGCTGCTGCAGCGCCTGGTTGTACTGCACCATCATGTCCGGCTGCGACGCAACCTTGGTGAGCGAGTACAGGTGCGCGCCGTAGAACTCGTCGTCCTCGGTCACGTACGAGTCGTCGCCCATGGACGAGTCGTCGTAGTACATCGTCGGCGGCTGGAGCATGTAACCGGCCGAGCTGCCGGCGCCGGCCACCGGCCCGCCATGCACCACAACAGGCAGCCCGTTTGAGGCCGACGACTCGCACCCGTCGTACGACACAGCCCGGTAGTCGGGTACGACCGAGAGCGAGACCGCTGCCGCGCCCGACGGCCGCCGTCGCATCGCCCGCCGCAGCGCCACCTTGTGCGACCGCCCGCCGTCGCGCCCCAGCGACGGGTACCGGATGTCCGACTCGGTCGACGACTCTTCGTTGTACACGTATGACGCCGAAAAGTCCGACATGCTCGGCGACACTCGCTCGTCGTCAGTCGGCGGAGCGCGGCGACCGCCACCCGGCGCACTGGCAGCTGCGGCCGTGGCGGTTGCCGATGCAGCTGCCGCCGACGGAGCGCCGTTGCCGGCGGCTTGGGCCATGCCAAACGGGTTCATAAAGTTCATGAACATCATGCCCGGAACGGTGCCGGCCCCCGAGTCAGAGTCCGAGCCTGCGCCAGTGGCGCCGGCCATCATGCCCGGCATCATGCCCGGCATCATGCCCGGCATCATGCCCGGCACCATGCCCGGCACCATGCCCGGCACCATGCCCGCCGACGACGGTGCCGCCATCTGCTGCGCCATCTGCTGCGCCATCTGTTGTTGCATCTGCATCGTCGCAAGCATCGGGTTGGCCATCGGCGCAAAGAGCTGCGGGTACATGCCCATGCCCATGCCCATGCCCAGCATGCCGCCAAACAGCGGGTTCGCCGCAGGCGGAGGCGTGAAGCCCGCCTCAAACTTGGCTCGGGTGATGAACGGGTGGCTCTTGGCCTGGACAGGGCTCCACCGTGTGCCCGGATCTAGGGTGAGGCAGCCCTTGACAAAGTGCACGAACGCGGCGCGCGCCTCGTTCTCGGCTTGCAGCTCCGCACCGGCCAAGCCCTTGGCGTGTGGATACTGCAGGATGATAGTCTCGAGGTCGGTGGCGCCAAAGTACTGCTTGTTGTCGGCCGGCTGAATGCCAGCACCAGCTGCATGCTCGGCAGGCGTCTTGAGCCGGAAGCTCCCGTCGGCAGCCGGGCCGTGGTAGAACTTGCTCGTCGCCGTTCCGGCCGCGAGCATGTGGACTGGAAACTCGCCGAGCATGTCGGTGATTCGCTGGACCTGGTTGTACTCGTTGGCGCCCGGAAAGAGCGGAATGCCTAGGAAAAGCTCCGCGGCAATGCATCCGAGTGACCACATGTCGATGGCACCGGTGTACGGGACGCCGAGCAAGACCTCGGGCGAGCGGTAGAACCGTGACTGGATGTAGGTGTAGACTCGCTGGTGGACGAAACAGGCCGAGCCAAAGTCGATGACCTTGAGGTGCGGTGACTCGATGTCTTGTAGCAGAATGTTCTCCGGCTTGAGGTCACAGTGGATGACGCCAGTCCGGGCCAGCAGCGAGAGCACGTCCAGCACCTGCACCACGAGAACCCGGATGAGTGAGAGCGAGAGGCCCTTGAACCCGTTTTGCTTGATGAGCTCGTAGAGGTTGACCGAGAGGAGCTCAAAGACAATGCACAGATGGCCAGCGTGGACAAACGAGTCGAGCATCCGCACAATGTAGTGCTCGTTGTTGGGATCGCATGAAGTGTTGAGCCACTGCAGCACGCTCACTTCCATGTATGCCTGGTTGGTGTACGCCCGCTTGGACTTCACCACCTTGACCGCAAGCTCGGCTCCGGTTCGGTCGTCGACGCACTTGACCACCTGCCCAAACGTGCCGGCGCCAAGCAAGTCAACGACACGGTACGCCTTGGCGCCCGTCGTCCCGGCCGTCAGCACATCGTCCACGTGCAGGATGAGGTCGTGGTTCTCATTGTCGCGCCCTGAGTTGTGCATGCCTTTGGACGGCTGCGTCAGCGCCCGCCGCGGCCGTAGATGCGGTTCGTACTTGAAGCTCGGCTGGACTCGGACGTAGCACGAGAGCAGGCCGCACGTTGCCCGCGCCACCACCGACGACACACTGCGCGGCTTGGTGCCAAGCGCACTGGCCTGGGTGCGCGCTCCAGACCCAGCAGTAGGCCCGCGGCGGAACGCGCACATCCTCCCGCCGAATACCGGCTTGGCCGAGTGGGCTCGTTCCGGGCCGCCGCCGGCGCTCGACTCACCCGACGACGACTCGGTCTCCGAGTCAGACGACGAGGTTGTCACGTCAGACGTCGACGACATCGACGTGTCCATGGTCGTCGTGTCGTCTTCGGTAGTGAGCGCTGAAGACGAGATGCTCTTGAGCTTGCGGCTCTCGGGTGCTGGCGGGACCAGCCGCGTGACTGACGCTTTGGGCGGTGACGTTCGCCGCTGCGGCTTGGCTTTGGGCTGGGACGCCAGCGTCCGCACCTTGGTTTGTGGACTTGAGACACCGACACTCCCGCCGCGAGCCGCTCCCACCGATGCTGCCACCAGTGGAGAGCCCGACCCGCTTGTTCGCCGTGGCTTGATGGCGGACCGCTTCGCCGGCGCTGCTGACGCAGTCGGTGAGGGAGAAGCTGCCGCTGCTGGCGCTGCCGCCACCTTACTGTTCTGGACCGCTTGCGGAGTGGCAGTGACTGGAGCGGCGGCGAGCTTAGCCTTGGCCTGTTTGGGCATCTTGGGCCGGATCCACACCGACTCGCGGGTCTTGACGTTGTAGTAGAACGGGTGCTGGTAGTGGTCGTCCCACCGCTCAATCCAGCCGGGCGGGAGTGGACCCGGGCGCTTGGACTTGGCCTTGCGGGTCTTGCTTCCCTCGCCCGCAGCTTTAGACTTGGACTTGGACTTGGTCCGCGACCTGGAGGCTGCTGTCGAGGCAGCAGCAGCAGCGACCGAGTCGGCCTTGGCAGCCACGGCCTTGCCCGAGCCGGAGCGCGAGAGCGAAGAGCGCGAGCTGGGGCGACCGCTGGCTGATGTGGCCAGATCGGGCGCTTTGCCCGAGCGCGAGCCGCGGCGCCGGGTGACCGGCTCGGACGAGTCGTGTGCAGCGGCTTCGTCGACAGACACGCGCTCAATGCGCTTGGTCTTGATGACGGTAGCCGCACCCGACCGGGTGCCCGATCCTGACGCCGAAGACGAGGCCGAGACGGAGGCCGACGTCGAGTCTGACGAGTCCGACTCGGTGGCAGTTGTTGACGACGACGCAACCAGCGACGGCGGCGACGATGACGACGACGCCGATGCCGAGCTTCCCGACGTCGATGTGGCCGAGGTAAACGAAACAGACGACGACGACTGCGAGAGCTGGCGGAGGAGGTGATCAGTACCC